>NW_025747972.1:0-42692 GCF_021184085.1 Oncorhynchus gorbuscha | reverse complement strand
CAGGACAGTCATACAGTAGAACATCCAGGACAGTCATACAGTAGAACATCCAGGACAGTCATACAGTAATACATCCAGAACAGTCATACAGTAGAACATCCAGGACAGTCATACAGTACATCCAGACATCCAGGACAGTCATACAGTAGAACATCCAGGACAGTCATACAGTAGAACATCCAGGACAGTCATACAGTAATACATCCAGAACAGTTAGTACATCCAGGACAGTCATACAGTAGAACATCCAGGACAGTCATACAGTAGAACATCCAGGACAGTCATACAGTAGAACATCCAGGACAGTCATATAGTAGGACATCCAGGACAGTCATATAGTAGGACATCCAGGACAGTCATACAGTAGAACATCCAGGACAGTCATACAGTAGAACATCCAGGACAGTCATACAGTAGAACATCCAGGACAGTCATACAGTAGAACATCCAGGACAGTCATACAGTAATGAATTTGGGGACAGTCATACAGTAGTATATCCAGGACAGTCATACAATAGAACATCCAGGACAGTCATACAGTAGAACATCCAGGACAGTCATACAGTAGAACATCCAGGACAGTCATACAGTAGAACATCCAGGACAGTCATACAGTAGAACATCCAGGACAGTCATACAGTAATGAATTTGGGGACAGTCATACAGTAGGACATCCAGGACAGTCATACAGTAGAACATCCAGGACAGTCATACAGTAGGACATCCAGGACAGTCATACAGTAGGACGCTTTGGATAAAAGCGTCTGCTAAATGGCATATATTACAATTACAATACATCCAGGACAGTCATACAGTAGTGAATTTGGGGACAGTCACACATCTGACAATGCAGTAAACAGAGGTCTATTTGTCAAAAGTGGTGCCCTAAGTGCTACTCAGAATCACTCTTCCTTCTGTGACCAGGCTCTGGTCTGTTTAGACTGCAGCATTTGGCTACTTCAAAAGTACTCTGTGTTTTACTGCTAAAACCATGCATGCAGACCTTAAAATAAGGGTTGGTGGTTTTCTCCTCATGACTTAAGGGCTGCGAACGGATGCAGAGGAAACAAAAGAACTAAATGAATCAAAGGGTAGGATGATAAAACAGGGCCAGATGACAGCTCGTTGCTTGGACAAGCTCCACTTATTATCGTTGTATTGCTATCAGGGCCAAACTTTCCATTACGTCACAGTGTAGGAGGACAGCCCACTCTGGCAGGGGTTCTTTGACCACAGGACTCTAGCAGGGCCACGGCTCTAGAGATGGGGGACTCTCTCCTCCCTCTCCTCCTCCTCTCCTCTCCTCTTCAATCCCACTTCCTCGTTGTTCAACAAGAACTCTCTCCCTCCTGCTCCTCCCTTAGTTCTAGCCCTCTTATATTCCTCCCCCAAGAGACATGACCCCTTCTCTTCTTTTTTTTAACATCGCCATGGCAACAGCACATCACTTAAACTTCGATGCTGCTTTGGAAGGAGACCCGTAACGGGACTATTGTAAACTCCACAGAGACACACTAGAGAAATGATGTTGGAATTCGGGAGGAGAAAAGCTGTGTCAGGTCGTTCTGCCCCTGAAGACACTGTAAATCTGAAGACATTACCATACTGTCAGATGGTTGCCCTGTGCGTTGACTGTTCTACTGCCATGGATTTTTAAATATAGTCCTTATAGATGTGTAGAAGCCTAGACTATGTTGAGCCATCCTCGCTGTTACATGTTGGAGAAGACATTACCATACTGTCAGATTGTTGCCCTGTGCGGTTGACTGTTCTGCTGCCATGGATTTTTAAATATAGTCCTTATAGATGTGTAGAAGCCTAGACTATGTTGAGCCATCCTCGCTGTTACATGTTGGAAGAAGACATTTGATAAAATGTCCTTATAGAAGAAGCCTTCATCCTCGCTGTTATCAGTTGATAAATGGAAGCTTCAATCAGTTTTCTAAATGTATTTTTATTTAACTAGGCAAGTCAGTTAAGAACAAATTCTTATTTATAATTCCGGCCTAGGAACAGTGGGTTAACTGCCTTGTTCAGGGGGAGAACGACAGATTTTTACCTTGACAACTCAGGGATTTGATCTTGTTAACCTTTCGGTTACTAGTCCAACACTCTAACCAGTAGGCTACCTACCGCTGCCCCTTTACTAAAGACTTAATCTGTATATAGCCTCGCTATTGTTATTTTACTGCTGATCTTTCATTATTTTTTACTTTTATTTCTTACTTTATTTTTGTATTTTTCTTAATAACTGCATTGGTGGTTATGGGCTTGTAAAGTAAACATTTCAAGTCAACACCTGTTGTATTCAGCGCATGTGACAAATACAATTGTATTTGATTTGATCTCGAACACAGAACCAAATAGAACCTGTTCTATTGACTGTGTGTTTCAGCAGGACTCCATTACCCTGTTCTATTGACTGTGTGTTTCAGCAGCAGGACTGTGTGTTTCAGCAGGATCCATTACTCTGTTCTATTGACTGTGTGTTTCAGCAGGATTCCATTACTCTGTTCTATTGACTGTGTGTTTCAGCAGGATTCCATTACCCTGTTCTATTGACTGTGTGTTTCAGCAGGATTCCATTACCCTGTTCTATTGACTGTGTTGACTGTGTGTGTTTTCAGCAGGATTCCATTACCCTGTTCTATTGACTGTGTGTTTCAGCAGGATTCCATTACCCTGTTCTATTGACTGTGTGTTTCAGCAGGATTCCATTACTCTGTTCTATTGACTGTGTGTTTCAGCAGGATTCCATTACCCTGACTTGTGTTTCAGCAGGATTCCATTACTCTGTTCTACTGTGTGTTTCAGCAGGATTCCATTACTCTGTTCTATTGACTGTGTGTTTCAGCAGGATTCCATTACTCTGTTCTATTGACTGTGTGTTTCAGCAGGATTCCATTACCTGTTCTATTGACTGTGTGTTTCAGCAGGATTCCATTACTCTGTTCTATTGACTGTGTGTTTCAGCAGGATTCCATTACTCTGTTCTATTGACTGTGTGTTTCAGCAGGTTCTATTCCATTACCATTACCCTGTTCTATTGACTGTGTGTTTCAGCAGGATTCCATTACTCTGTTCTATTGACTGTGTGTTTCAGCAGGATTCCATTACTCTGTTCTGACTGTGTGTTTCTCCATTACTCTGTTCTATTGACTGTGTGTTTCAGCAGGATTCCATTACTCTGTTCTATTGACTGTGTGTTTCAGCAGGATTCCATTACCCTGTTCTATTGACTGTGTGTTTCAGCAGGATTCCATTACTCTGTTCTATTGACTGTGTGTTTCAGCAGGATTCCATTACCCTGTTCTATTGACTGTGTGTTTCAGCAGGATTCCATTACTCTGTTCTATTGACTGTGTGTTTCAGCAGGATTCCATTACTGTTCTATTGACTGTGTGTTTCAGCAGGATTCCATTACTCTGTTCTATTGACTGTGTGTTTCAGCAGGATTCCATTACATTGACTGTGTGTTTCAGCAGGATTCCATTACTCTGTTCTATTGACTGTGTGTTTCAGCAGGATTCCATTACTCTGTTCTATTGACTGTGTGTTTCAGCAGGATTCCATTACCCTGTGACTGTGTGTTTCAGCAGGATTCCATTACCCTGTTCTATTGACTGTGTGTTTCAGCAGGATTCCATTACCTGTTCTATTGACTGTGTGTTTCAGCAGGATTCCATTACCCTGTTCTATTGACTGTGTGTTTCAGCAGGATTCCATTACCCTGTTCTATTGACTGTGTGTTTCAGCAGGATTCCACATTACCTGTTCTATTGACTGTGTGTTTCAGCAGGATTCCATTACTCTGTTCTATTGACTGTTTCCATTACCTGTTCTATTGACTGTGTGTTTCAGCAGGATTCCATTACTCTGTTCTATTGACTTTGTGTTTCAGCAGGATTCCATTACCTGTTCTATTGACTGTGTGTTTCAGCAGGATTCCATTACTCTGTTCTATTGACTGTGTGTTTCAGCAGGATTCCATTACATCTGTGTGTTTCAGCAGGATTCCATTACCCTGTTCTATTGATCAGTGTGTTTCAGCAGGATTCCATTACTCTGTTCTATTGACTGTGTGTTTCAGCCCATCTGTTCATTGACTGTGTGTTTCAGCAGAGACTCCAGGGTATTGGGAAGCAGCATTTGTGTGTTTCAGGGCATTACTCTGTTCTATTGACTTTGTTTCAGCAGGATTTTACCCATTGGAGCCTGACTGTGTGTTTCAGCAGGATTCTCAGACCTTCCATTACCCTGTTCTATTGACTGTGTGTTTCAGCAGGATTCCATTACCTGCTATTGACTGACCTTCTGTGACAGCAGCCACCTGAAGTCCTTCTAAGTCAGCCAGGTTCCTCACCACCCAGTTCAGGTAGTTGGTCACCTGGGTAACGGGAGGTAAACACAATATATATTTAATCCATGTTCTATGAAGTGTCCTTACTAGGTATAGAAATAATACTATTATTAATAACACTATTAATTATAATAATTGTTATTATTATTATTGTAATAAGTCTGAGTGGGAGTCTTTTTGCCCATTGCCTTGGACAATATGAGGTAAACCAAAGGTATTTAATGGTTGAGAAGAATACATAAAGGCTGATCAGTCAGAAGAGAAGGAGAAGAGTCGTGGAAGGGCCATGCTCTCTGAGGAGTGATAAGCCTACAGAAAACAGTACTGTTACAGTACAAACAAAGATGGATGCTGAGGACAATACAGCTTCTATTGTTTCACATCTACTGGCAGTGGGAGAGGAAGGACTGTCAACAACACTCCTCTCATTAATGTGACTGATGCAGTCCTTCTCTGTACAGTTCCATAAATATTCTACTGAATATGTTGTCTAAACACTTGCTGCCTTGACATCTTGTAAATATAACTGCAATCAGATCCAGGTGAATAAGGGCTTGTTCCTAAAAAGATTCTCATTTGATGAAGTTGATCCTGTATGTTGTTTCTGTTCTGTAGGTATATTCATGTTTGTGTGACATTGGGGAGACGTTGTGTCACGGCTTCCACCGAAGGTAGTTCCTCTCCTTGTTCGGGCGGCGCTCGGCGTCTACATTGGGGAGACGTTGTGTCACGGCTTCCACCGAAGGTAGTTCCTCTCCTTGTTCGGTCGGCGCTCGGCGTCTACATTGGGGAGACGTTGTGTCACGGCTTCCACCGAAGGTAGTTCCTCTCCTTGTTCGGGCGGCGCTCGGCGTCTACATTGGGGAGACGTTGTGTCACGGCTTCCACCGAAGGTAGTTCTTCTCCTTGTTCGGGCGGCGCTCGGCGTCTACATTGGGGAGACGTTGTGTCACGGCTTCCACTGAAGGTAGTTCCTCTCCTTGTTCGGTCGGCGCTCGGCGTCTACATTGGGGAGACGTTGTGTCACGGCTTCCACCGAAGGTAGTTCCTCTCCTTGTTCGGGCGGCGCGTCTCTACATTGGGGAGACGTTGTGTCACGGCTTCCACCGAAGGTAGTTCCTCTCCTTGTTCGGGCGGCGCTCGGCGTCTACATTGGGGAGACGTTGTGTCACGGCTTCCACCGAAGGTAGTTCCTCTCCTTGTTCGGGGCGGCGCCGGGGCGTCCTACATTGGGGAGACGTTGTGTCACGGCTTCCACCGAAGGTAGTTCCTCTCCTTGTTCGGGCGGCGCCGGCGTCTACATTGGGGAGACGTTGTGTCACCGGCCTTCCTTGTTCGGGGCCGAAGGTAGTTCCTTGGGGAGACGTTGTCACGGCTTCCACCGAAGGTAGTTCCTCTCCTTGTTGCGGCGCTCGGCGTCTACATTGGGGAGACGTTGTGTCACGGCTTCCACCGAAGGTAGTTCCTCTCCTTGTTCGGGCGCCGGCGTCTACATTGGGGAGACGTTGTGTCACGGCTTCCACCGAAGGTAGTTCCTCTCCTTGTTCGGCGGCGCGCTCGGGGAGACGTCTACTAGTCTTCACCGATCCTTTTGTCCTTTTCTGTTCGTTTTCTTTTGCTTTTTTCACACCTGGTTTCATTTGCCTTCATTTCTGTGTGTATAATTACCCCTGTTGCCTGCCTAGGTTTGTGCGGGATTATTCGTGTGATGTGGCTCGTTAGGTTGATGTTGCTCGTTAAGGTTGATGTTGCTCGGTTGATGTGGCTCGTTAAGGTTGATGTTGACGTTGCTCGTTAAGGTTGATGTGGCTTGTTAAGGTTGATGTGGCTCGTTAAGGTTGATGTGGCCTCGTTAAGGTTGATGTTGGTTGATGTTGCCTCGGTTGATGTGGCTCGCAAAGGTTGACGTTGCTCGTTAAGGTGATGTGGCTGATGTGGCTAAGGTTGATGTGGCTCGTTAAGGTTGATGTTGCTCTCGTTAAGGTTGATGTGGCTTGTTAAGGTTGATGTGGCTCGTTAAGGTTGATGTTGCCGATAAGGTTGATGTGGCTCGTTAAGGTTGATGTGGCTCGTTAAGGTTGATGTGGCTCGTTAAGGTTGATGTTTGCTCGTTAAGGTTGATGTGGCTTGTTATGGATGTGGCTCGTTAAGGTTGATGTTGCTTGTTAAGGCTGATGTGGCTTGTTAAGGTTGATGTGGCCTCGTTAAGGTTGATGTGGCCTCGTTAAGGTTGATGTTGTTAAGGTTGATGTGGCTCAAGGCTGATGTTGCCGTTGGTTGATGTGGCTCGTTAAGGTTGATGTGGCTCGTTAAGGTTGATGTTGCTCGTTAAGGCTGATGTGGCCGTTAGGCTTGATGTGGCTCGTTAAGGTTGATGTGGCTCGTTAGGTTGATGTTGCTCGTTAAGGCTGATGGATGTTGCCGTTAAGGCTGATGGGCTGTGGCCTGTTAAGGCTGATGTGGCTCGTTAAGGTTGATGTGGCTTAAGGCTGATGTGGCTCGTTAGGCTGATGTGGCTCGCTAAGGATTGATGTTAAGGCTGATGTGGCCGTTAAGGTTGATGTGGCCGTTAAGGTTGATGTTGCCGTTAAGGTGATGTGGCTTGTTAAGGCTGATGTGGCTCGTTAAGGTGATGTTGCCTGTTAAGGTTGATGTGGCTTGTTAAGGTTGATGTGGCTCGTTAAGGTTGATGTGGCTCGTTAAGGTTGATGTGGCTTGTTAAGGTTGATGTGGCTCGTTAAGGTTGATGTTGCTCGTTAAGGTTGATGTGGCTTGTTAAGGTTGATGTGGCTCGTTAAGGTTGATGTTGCTCGTTAAGGTTGATGTGGCTTGTTAAGGCTGATGTGGCTCGTTAAGGTGATGTGGATGTGGCTTGTTAAGGTTGATGGGCTCGTTAAGGTTGATGTTGCTTGTTAAGGCTGATGATGTTGCTCGTTAAGGTTGTGCCTATTTTGTTGCTCGTTAAGGTTGATGTTGCTCAAGGTTGTGCCTATTTTGTTTCCATACCAAGTGTGTATATATTTAGGAGCGTTGTTTTTCCCTCCTTCCGTGAATAACTGGTTTCTCGGTTGTCAAGGGCGTTTGTTTTTTGTTATTGTTCCTGACCTGCATGTTTGTGGACTTGCCCATTAAATAACACATCTCGGACATCTCTGCTCTCCTGCGCCTGACTCCTTCACCTGCCTCTACACACAGCCGTGTAACACGTTGACTCACTGTAAGCGCGTAGGTCAGGCCTAACCCCACCATGCTAGAGGGAAGGTTCTTGCCAGAGCTCCATATTGAGGCTACTGCTGCTGTTAACACAATGACAGCACCCAGGTAGTCCTGAGAGAGAAAGAGTCAGATAAGATAGTTAGAGGGAGAGAGAGAGAGAATTTGAAGTTGTGAATTCAACACAGCATTTAGCTTTAATCTCAAAAAGTAATTTATTCTAATTGTGCAGCTCAGTGTGATAAGAAACCAGGGAGTATTGTGTTGAATACTCAGTAATATACCATTAGTATTACAATAGTCCCATATCTTATTAATAATGTCATGGTTGAATCATGGACATGAATGTTCTCTCACCGTTCTGACCTCCAACCAGCGGTTGGCAGCAGAGAGGAACAGGTAGGCTGTGTTGTTGGTATCTGTCAGCTCCAGCATCTTCTGCTTGAATCGAGATTCATGTCTGAAGAACAAATGGAAAATAAATATAGCTAATACCTACCAGATGATTTCCCATGTGACCAGGTTTGAACCCGGCGTCTCTAGACTGTGTTCGTCCGCACGTCTCCAGGTCCCAGTCCTGGTTATGGTTCATAGAACCATCTCCGGTAGACAAACACTGAAGTGGGATTGTTTCAGGACTGGACTATGGTGCCTGATGATGGGAGTTGGACCATGGCTGCTACATAGCTAAGTGACATCTAACATTGAACCAAGAGAGAAAGAGAGAGAAGCCACAGTGCTGCCAAGATGAGGAAGTCTTCAGGGAGGAAGAGGCTATCTGAGGGGTAGTAACCGTGAGAGCTGTTTAATGTTGAATTACCACGATTCTGGGGAAAAGGAGGAATGTTCGTGAACTGTTTGGAGTGGGATTCATGTCATTCTGGATCAAGAGAAAGATTTGGGTTTGTGATGTCCTCCTTCCTCCATGAATGAATGGTTCTGGATGGGTTGGAAGACTCCTAGATGGGATTCAAGTTGTTCACACTAATATAACATCTACGCAAAGGAATTAACCTCCAGTGTCAACAAATCCACCACTTTGTTTCGAGTTTCGGATCGCTAAGTACAGTGTTACTGCCTTCCTAAAACCTATAAGTGCTTCTTGAGTATGTTGTGTAACGATGCTCTGGGCGAAATTTCCCACTCTGTCACACGTGTGTGTGCGTGTGTGTGTGTGTGCCTGTGTGTGTGCCTGTGTGTGTGTATGGTACACTGGCCTGAATGCTCGGATGGTGGTGAGTCCCTCTGCAGTCTCAGAGAAGTGGCAGAGCAGAGGAAGCTGGGTGGAGTCATCTAAGTCCTGAAGGTCCCTGAGAGAGAAAATGAAAAAAAGTCTGGACAATGTGGAAACAGAGACGAAAAGCATAGAATAACACAATGACAGCACCCAGGTAGTCCTGACAGAGAGAGACAGATAAGATAGTTAGAGGGAGAGAGAGAGAGAAATTTGAAGTTGTGATGCTGTTGTGATACTGTAAAAGGAAACTACATTGAGCTGAAATGGACCAGGTCTGCCCAGTGAACTCACTTTGAGGCGACCCGGAAGTACTTCTGTATAAAGTAGAAGGACACAGCCAGAGGAACCAGAGCGATGAGGAAGCTTGGGGTGACGAACGCTATGACCCCGATGGCTGACAGGCAAAGCAGAGTGGAGCGGGTCAAAGACTCCAGGGTAGGAGGGATGTGCTGGAGAAAGGGATAGAGAGAGAGAGAGGGGGAGAGAGAGAGAGCGAGGGGGGTAGAGAGAGAGGGGGGAGGGGGAGATAGAGAGAGGGGGGAGAAAGGGGGATAGAGAGAGAGAGAGGGGGAGAGAGAGGGGGAGAGGGGTGAGATAGAGAGAGAGGGGGAGAAAGGGGGATAGAGAGAGAGAGAGAGGGGATAGAGAGAGAGAGAGAGAGAGTCAGGAGGGAGGGAGGGAGGGAGGGAGGGAGGGAGGGAGGGAGGGAGGGAGGGAGGGAGGGAGGGGAGGATAGGAGATAGTATCATGTCAGTGCTACATTTCTGTCGTCCTCTTTAACAATCTGAGGTCACCTGAGGGACGTAATATAATGACGTGGGACATTGACTCAACAATGGAGTCGGATGTGGATTTGAACCAGCGACCACTTGGTTACTGTCTTAACCACTAGGGTACTTTACCCTAATACTCCTGACTGAAATAAGTCAACAGATCAATCTACTGAGGGTGAACATCCTTTTCAGAATCACCTGATCTATTATGTTGGTGTCAGCCGAGAAACGGTTCAGGATCTGGCCCAAGGGGGTCACGTCAAAGAATCTGAGAAGAGATTCCAAATATATATTATGTCAAATATTAGTCTGAAAAATATATAAAATGTGATTTTAAAAAATTATTAATAAATTATTCAACACATTCTTTCTGGTTCAACTATTCAGTTTCCTTCTATTTCAACACGGATGATGTCATAAAGAGTATAAGAATCTGTAGGTGAGGTGTGTCGTGGGTACCTGATAGGTGAGGTGTGTCGTGGGTACCTGACAGGTGAGATGTGTCGTGGGTACCCGATAGGTGAGGTGTGTCGTGGGTACCTGACAGGTGAGGTGTGTCGTGGGTACCTGATAGGTGAGGTGTGTCGTGGGTACCTGATAGGTGAGGTGTGTCGTGGGTACCTGATAGGTGAGGTGTGTCGTGGGTACCTGATAGGTGAGGTGTGTCGTGGGTACCTGATAGGTGAGGTGTGTCGTGGGTACCTGATAGGTGAGGTGTGTCGTGGGTACCCGATAGGTGAGGTGTGTCGTGGGTACCTGATAGGCGAGGTGTGTCGTGGGTACCTGATAGGTGAGGTGTGTCGTGGGTACCTGACAGGTGAGATGTGTCGTGGGTACCCGATAGGTGAGGTGTGTCGTGGGTACCTGACAGGTGAGGTGTGTCGTGGGTACCTGATAGGTGAGGTGTGTCGTGGGTACCTGATAGGTGAGGTGTCGTGGGTACCTGATAGGTGAGGTGTGTCGTGGGTACCTGATAGGTGAGGTGTGTCGTGGGTACCTGATAGGTGAGGTGTGTCGTGGGTACCTGATAGGTGAGGTGTGTCGTGGGTACCTGATAGGTGAGGTGTGCCGTGGATACCTGATGGGTGAGGTGTGTCGTGGGTACCTGATAGGTGAGGTGTGTCGTGGGTACCTGACAGGTGAGGTGTGTCGTGGGGTGACCTGATAGGTGAGGTGTGTGGATACCTGATGGGTGAGGTGTGTCGTGGGTACCTGATAGGTGAGGTGTGTCGTGGGTACCTGACAGGTGAGGTGTGTCGTGGGTACCTGATAGGTGAGGTGTGTCGTGGTGAGGTGTGTCGTGGGTACCTGATAGGTGAGGTGTGTCGTGGGTACCCGATAGGTGAGGTGTGTCGTGGGTACCTGATAGGTGAGGTGTGGGGGTACCTGATAGGTGAAGGTGAGGTGTCGTGGTACCTGATAGGTGAGGTGTGTCGTGGGTACCTGACAGGTGAGGTGTGTCGTGGGTACCTGATAGGTGAGGTGTGTCGTGGGTACCTGATAGGTGAGGTGTGTCGTGGGTACCTGATAGGTGAGGTGTGTCGTGGGTACCTGATAGGTGAGGTGTGTCGTGGGTACCTGATAGGTGAGGTGTGTCGTGGGTACCTGATAGGTGAGGTGTGCCGTGGATACCTGATGGGTGAGGTGTGTCGTGGGTACCTGATAGGTGCGTGGATGATCTTGTTGAGCAGGTTGTGGTGCAGGTTGGTAGCAGCAGACAGACCCAGGAACTCCACAGTCAGAGAGGTGATCAGACACAGGGCTATCCCCGCTCCACACAGGATGATAAACACTGGCACATAGTAGGAGTCAGGCAGACCAGCCTAGTAACCACATAATACACCACAAAGACACATAGTAGGAGTCAGGCAGACCAGCCTAGTAACCACATTATACACCACAAAGACACATAGTAGGAGTCAGGCAGACCAGCCTAGTAACCACACAATACACCACAAAGACACATAGTAGGAGTCAGGCAGACCAGCCTAGTAAACACATTATACACCACAAAGACACATAGTAGGAGTCAGGCAGACCAGCCTAGTAACCACATTATACACCACAAAGACACATAGTAGGAGTCAGGCAGACCAGCCTAGTAACCACACAATACACCACAAAGACACATAGTAGGAGTCAGGTTGACTAGCCTAGTAACCACACAATACACCACAAAGACACATAGTAGGAGTCAGGCAGACTAGCCTAGTAACCACATTATACACCACAAAGACACATAGTAGGAGTCAGGTTGACCAGCCTAGTAACCACATTATACACCACAAAGACACATAGTAGGAGTCAGGCAGACCAGCCTAGTAACCACACAATACACCACAAAGACACATAGTAGGAGTCAGGTTGACCAGCCTAGTAACCACACAATACACCACAAAGACACATAGTAGGAGTCAGGTTGACCAGCCTAGTAACCACATTATACACCACAAAGACACATAGTAGGAGTCAGGTTGACCAGCCTAGTAACCACACAATACACCACAAAGACACATAGTAGGAGTCAGGTTGACCAGCCTAGTAACCACACAATACACCACAAAGACACATAGTAGGAGTCAGGCAGACCAGCCTAGTAACCACACAATACACCACAAAGACACATAGTAGGAGTCAGGTTGACCAGCCTAGTAACCATTATACACCACAAAGACACATAGTAGGAGTCAGGTTGACCAGCCTAGTAACCACACAATACACCACAAAGACACATAGTAGGAGTCAGGTTGACTAGCCTAGTAACCACACAATACACCACAAAGACACATAGTAGGAGTCAGGCAGACCAGCCTAGTAACCACACAATACACCACAAAGACACATAGTAGGAGTCAGGTTGACTAGCCTAGTAACCACACAATACACCACAAAGACACATAGTAGGAGTCAGGCTGACCAGCCTAGTAACCACACAATACACCACAAAGACACATAGTAGGAGTCAGGCAGACCAGCCTAGTAATCACATTATATACCACAAAGACACATAGTAGGAGTCAGGCAGACCAGCCTAGTAACCACACAATACACCACAAAGACACATAGTAGGAGTCAGGCAGACTAGCCTAGTAACCACATTATACACCACAAAGACACATAGTAGGAGTCAGGCAGACCAGCCTAGTAATCACATTATATACCACAAAGACACATAGGAGTCAGGTTGACTAGCCTAGTAACCACATTATACACCACAAAGACACATAGTAGGAGTCAGGTTGACCAGCCTAGTAACCACACAATACACCACAAAGACACATTCGGTCAGATATCAGGATTTCAACAGGCCTTACTCACTTCCACTAACACTGAGTACTGGTTGTGAAAGGTGTTCATATCTCACCACTGAGTTTGTCCGATTGGAGAAGACACCTGCTGCAGAGGCATTGACAAAGTCTCCTGTAACATTTCCAAAGTCTGGGGCATATCCATGAGCATCGTCATTAGCAGTCCCATTGACTGGGCCATCGCCATTAGCAGTCCCATTGACTGGGACATTGCCTTTAGCAGTCCATTCGGCCAGCCAGTAGTCGATGGCGACCATGACGGAGTGTTTCAGCAGCTTGGAGAAGACCATGAGGAAGACCATGAGGAAGCCACCAGAGGACAGGTACTGCCAGCACACCCTCCACGGGATCTTAGAGCGCCGACTGGTGGTCGTCGACATGTTGTCGTCCTCTTCCTCCTCCTCTTCCTCCTCTGTCAGGGACGAGAGAATGAGTGATTATTGTCATATGTCGTAATAGAACTTAACTTGTATGAGAGACAGTGTTTGACAATGCATTTCACCTTCTTCGTCATCGTCGACCTGGTTCTTGGCCTCTCTGGAGTAGAAAGCTCTTCTCAGGGTCTTCCTCTCCAGAGCAGTCTGACAGTTATCAATCTCAGTGTCCTGCAGTACAGATACAACTGTTGTTAGGTTGGTTGGCAGGTAAATTAGCTACACTACACATTACAGAGCAGAGGAGGCTGGTGGGAGGAGGTATCGGACGACAGGCTCATTGTAATGGCTGGAATAAATGCAATGGTCAAACACGTTGTTTCCATGTGTTGGCTCCATTCCATTTATTCCATACCAGCCTTTACAATGAGCTCCTACACGTCCTCCTATAACTCCACCCACCAGCCTCCTCTGTTACAGACCGTCTGTCAGTAGGAGAGTAAAGAAGTGAATATGACCTTCTCTAGTTCCTGGTCCTGTCTGTTCATCAGGGTCTTCCAGTGTTCATACAGCTCTACATCATGAGTCTGAATGTCCTTCAGAGTGCCTTCCCTCAGCACTGAGCCATCCTTCATGGCTATGATCTGGGACACAGAGAGAACCGTGTAAAATCAGGACCCTTATAAACAAACCGTCTCAGGGTAGGAATGCTGATCTAGGATCAGGTCCCCCCGCCCGTCCGTGTCATACTCTTTATTATCATCGAAAAGGAAAAACTGATCCTGTATCAGCAGCATTCCTACACTAAGATGCTTTATGAATACAGTCCCAGTGCAAACGGTGGAGAGGAATTCACAGCAGACTGTTGAGATGCTCACCCAGTCAGCGTGGATGAGGTACTGCAGTTTGTGTGTGACCAGGACCACGGTGCGTTTATCATCCTGTAGGAACTTCAGGATGCCCTCCTGCATCAGGTGGTCACTCAGGTGGATGTCCAGCGCTGAGAACGGGTCATCCTGAGGGTAAAGGTCAGAGATCAGGGGTCAGAGACAACATGGACGATCCAATCAGATCAGAGCGTATCGGAGTGAAAGACTGTGGATTCAATGATGTTTTTTTTAACAGGAGATCATCCTCTATTCATATTAAGTTACAGCACGTTTAATTCACAGGTCTCAGATGACCTCAGAACATACAGTCAATCAAACCTAGTTCCCAGAGGACCCCGGAACCTGAATAAACACCAATGTATTACCATAGGATGACTTAGTCTTTATACTGTACAGCACTGAGACACGTAAACAGTCCTGAGGACAGAAGGTCTGAGATCATCAGTCACAGCATGATAGACACCTCATTAGGAGACAAGACGTCATAGAGACGTACTTAGCTAATAGTTGTTGCTTCTAGCTGGGTGTTCACTCTGCAGTCCCACTGTGTATTAATACAGCACTTTAGAGTGCGATTTCCTTAATTGGCACATTTGTCAGTGTGAGCTGAGCTACGTATGGAGGAACGTGCCCGGTCCTATCCCACGACAGCCAGAGAGGCTGTATCAGGGGCGGAGGTTAGACATCTAATTAACAGTTGCCACAAGAAATGATGTGGGAACACAAACAGATGAGGACATCACACAGGAGTAGGAAGAAATGGGATGTAGATGTACATAGAGTTGTCTGTAGCAGCGAGAGACGGGAAAGTGTGTCTGTGTACATGTGTGTGTGTGTGTGTGTGTGTGTGTGTGTGTGTGTGTGTGTGTGTGTGTGTGTGTGTGTGTGTGTGTGTGTGTGTGTGTGTGTGTGTGTGTGTGTGTGTGTGTGTGTGTGTGTGTGTGTGTGTGTGTGTGTGTGTGTGCGTGCGTGTGTGTGTGTGTGTGTGTGCGTGTGTGCGTGTGTGTGTGTGTGTGTGTGTGTGTGTGTGTGTGTGTGTGTGTGTGTGTGTGTGTGTGTGTGTGTGTGTGTGTGTGTGTGTGTGTGTACGTGTGTGAGTGTGTATATGGCTAGCCAGGCCAGATGGCAGAGCAGAGGGATGCCTGTAAACATGGTATGGTTACAAGAGAGGCCTGCGGACAGAGATCCATCCCACCTGCTGCTCCTCCCGTTCCCATACAGAGGGAGGCTGGCTGGCCCTCCCTGGATCTCCCTGGCTGCCTCTGAAATCACACCCTATTCCCGATATAGTTCATCCTTACTCACACACTGTCCCAAAAGCAGTGTACTGTTTAGGGAATAGAAAAGAGTGTCCCTGTCTTTGGCTCTATTTGGCTCTCCCTGGAACACGTAGAGAACACCCTAGAACACCTAGAGAACACCCTAGAACACCCTATAATACCTAGAGAACACCCTAAAACACCTAGAGAAAACACCCTAAAACACTGTGGAACACCTAGAGAACACCCTAGTACACCCTAGAACACCTAAAGAACACCCTAGAACACAACGAGAACACTCTAGAACACCCTGGCTCTGTCTGACTATTCTGAGAAGCCATCCTTGAGGGAGAGCTTCCAGCCTCTTCCAGTGAACTCAACAGGAAATGGATCTTCTATTGAAGTCAATAGATAAAGCACTTTATCATTCATTGACTCACCAGGAAGACGATGTTGGTGTTCTGGTAGAGAGCCCGAGCCACACATATCCTCTGTCTCTGGCCTCCACTCAGGTTGATCCCCTGGGACAAAAACACACTGTTAAGAAGAGTAGCCAGGTACACAAGGAATCTGACACAAATCACTGTTCACTACAAGTTATTGGTATAATATGTCATTGTTTCTGAGGTAAGAGATGGGGCTTGTGCTTAAAAAAGATGTAGAATAGACAGTGATAAAAAAACACAATAATACTGAGGTGATTATAATAATGTACCCTCTCTCCGATCTCCGTCTGGTCTCGAAGGGCAGAGTCTACATCAGGCTGCAGGGAGCAGGCGTCAATCACAGTCTTGTATCTGGGACACACAGCAGGGCATCAGACTGACAACACCTCTATTAAGACACAGTTAGAAACATGGCTGCCTTGGAAACTAAGGTATTCAGGAAAACAGTCCTCATTAGAGAAGAGATATAAGCCAGCATCAGCCTCAAGAAGCATCAAGAGTGATAGCAATCTGATGGACCATCTAATTAGTGTCATTAAAAGTACATCTCAGCTGATGCAAGAACAAGTGAATTAACCAAACACAAACATTGGTCTAGTCTTAATTACATTGATGAATGGTGTTGAGGAGCAGCAGATAATACACTAGAGAAGAGTAGAGTAGAGTAGAGTAGAGTAGAGTAGAGTAGAGTACAGTAGAGTATAGTAGAGTAGAGTAGAGTACAGTAGAGTAGAGTATAGTAGAGTACAGTAGAGTAGAGTAGAGTATAGTAGAGTATAGTAGAGAAGAGTAGGGTAGAGTAGAGTACAGTAGAGTAGAGTAGAGTACAGTACAGTACAGTAGATTAGAGTACAGTACAGTATAGTAGAGGACAGTACAGTATAGTAGAGTACAGTAGAGTAGAGTAGAGTAGAGTAGGGTAGAGTATAGTAGAGTACAGTAGAGTAGAGTAGAGTAGCGTAGAGTAGGGTAGAGTACAGTAGAGTAGAGTATAGTAGAGTATAGTAGAGTATAGTAGAGTAGAGTATAGTACAGTACAGTAGATTAGAGTACAGTACAGTATAGTAGAGGACAGTACAGTATAGTAGAGTACAGTAGAGTAGAGTAGAGTAGGGTAGAGTAGAGTATAGTAGAGTATAGTAGAGTATAGTAGAGTAGAGTACAGTAGAGTATAGTAGAGTAGAGTAGGGTAGAGTACAGTAGAGTAGAGTAGGGTAGAGTACAGCAGAGTATAGTAGAGTACAGTAGAGTAGGGTAGAGTACAGTACAGTACAGTAGATTAGAGTACAGTACAGTATACTAGAGGACAGTACAGTATAGTAGAGTACAGTAGAGTAGAGTAGGGTAGAGTATAGTAGAGTACAGTAGAGTAGAGTACAGTAGAGTAAAGTAGAGTAGAGTAGAGTAGGGTAGAGTACAGTAGAGTACAGTACAGTATAGTAGAGGACAGTACAGTACAGTAGAGTACAGTCGAGTATAGTAGAGTACAGTACAGTAGAGTAGAGTACAGTAGAGTACAGTACAGTATAATAATAATATAATATATGCCATTTAGCAGACGCTTTTACAGCAGAGTATAGTAGAGTACAGTAGAGTAGGGTAGAGTACAGTACAGTACAGTAGATTAGAGTACAGTACAGTATAGTAAAGTAGGGTAAAGTAGAGTAGGAGAGGAGAGTACAGTACAGTAGAGTAGGTTAGAGTGCAGTACAGTACAGTACAGTAGAGTAGGTTAGAGTAGAGTAGAGTAGAGGAGAGGAGAGTACAGTAGAGTAGGTTAGAGTAGAGTACAGTACAGTACAGTAGAGTAGAGTAGGTTAGAGTAGAGTAGAGGAGAGTACAGTAGAGTAGGTTAGAGTAGAGTACAGTACAGTACAGTAGAGTAGAGTAGGTTAGAGTAGAAAAGAGTAGAGGAGAGTACAGTAGAGTAGTTAGAGTACAGTACAGTAAGTTAGAGTACAGTTTAGTACAGTACATTACAGTACAGTAGGTTAGAGTAGAGTACAGTACAGTAAGTTAGAATACAGTTTAGTACAGTACAGTACAGTACAGTAGGTTAGAGTAGAGTCGAGTAGAGTACAGTACAGTAGGTTAGAATAGAGTACAGTACAGTACAGTAGGTTAGAGTAGAGTAGAGGAGAGTACAGTAGAGTAGGTTAGAGTAGAGTACAGTAGAGTAGGTAAGAGTACAGTACAGTACAGTACAGTACAGTATGTTAGAGTAGAGTAGAGTAGAGAAGTGTAGAGTAGAGGAAAGTACAGTACAGTAGATTAGGGTAGAGTACAGTATAGTACAGTAGAGTAGAGGAGATGAGAGTACAGTAGAGTAGCTTAGAGTACAGTACAGTACAGTACAGTACAGTACAGTACAGTACAGTACAGTACAGTACAGTACAGTACAGTACAGTAGGTTAGACTAGAGTTAAAGTAGAGTAGAGTAGAGTGGAGTAGAGTACAGTAAAGTAGAATAGAGTGGAGTAGAGTACAGTACAGTAAAGTAGAGTAGAGTGGAGTAAAGTAGAGTAGGGTAGAGTAAGGTAGAGTAGAGAGTGGTGTTTTACCTCTGTTTGTTGAAGGGACTGCCAAACGTGATGTTATCCTCCACGGTGGCATTCAGCAGCCAAGACTTCTGGGTAGCGTAGCCCACAGAGTACCTGTTCTTACTGAGGCATTATGGGAAATGGAGGCAGAAGAGAGCTCAAACTACAAACATGGAGGTAGGGGAGGGGGTAATCTTGGAGATGCTCAACATTGAGGCACTGCTGGAGTGGGGGAAGTGGGTTTAGGACTCTAACACAGGTTAATGATGAGCTGGAATATTGAACTAAAATAACAACAATGTGCTGGAGTCCAGTTTGTTGATCTGCTGGCGTGCAGCAGAACTAATCAAAGAATGCCCAGTTGATATGCTTGAGGATACATTATGTAATTGAAGGCACAGTGTTTTGTGTATTAACGTGTACCAGTGTTCCCACCCACCATATGTTGTGCCTTAGCTGTTATTAATTACTGAGCAATTGTACCATATAAGAGAAAGAGAGAAAATGAAGACGTTAGCTATGGGTCATGCACACTAACCAGGATGTTGGTCTCTTTGTGTACTGTATTCCTATTGTCTCCTGTTGAAAAACATACCGGATGTGAATCCACAGTGTCAAAATATATCTCTATCCCTTAACTGCCAGTCAGTTACTTCAGACCTGACTCCAGCAAGGAAGAATAAACACCACGACCACTGCACGCACTCACTCCACCCACTCACCCACGACTCACCTGACGACCACCTACCTAATTCACTCCACGACCACAGCTAGTAACAACTCAATGATCACCATGACTGAGGAATGGAGGGGCTGAGTGGAGGATATAGGAATGATGGCAGGGGTACTTATGGACTGATGTGATGGGATATGTTCACTGCTATGGAACGGATGGACCGATGATGATGCGGTGACGTCAGAAAACACTATGGGAAATGGCGACCGATGATGGGATGATTGTGCCGTAAACGACGGTTATGGTCGATGGACTGATGGGCGATGATGGCATTACAAACGATTTGAGGGAGGGAGGGAGGGATATAGGGAATGATGGCAGGGGAAGGGAGGGATTGAGGGAGGGATATAGGAAATGATGGCAGGGGAATGGAGGGATTGAGGGAGGGAGATAGGGATAAAGGAAATGATGGCAGGGGAAGGGAGGGATTGAGGGAGGGAGGGAGGGATAAAGGGAATGATGGCAGGGGAAGGGAGGGATTGAGGGAGGGAGGGATATAGGGAATGATGGCAGGGGAAGGGAGGGATTGAGGGAGGGATATAGGAAATGATGGCAGGGGAATGGAGGGATTGAGGGAGGGATAAAGGGAATGATGGCAGGGGAAGGGAGGGATTGAGGGAGGGATAAAGGGAATGATGGCAGGGGAAGGGAGGGATTGAGGGAGGGATAAAGGGAATGATGGCAGGGGAAGGGAGGGATTGAGGGAGGGATATAGGAAATGATGGCAGGGGAATGGAGGGATTGAGGGAGGGATAAAGGGAATGATGGCAGGGGAATGGAGGGGTTGAGGGAGGGATATAGGGAATGATGGCAGGGGAAGGGAGGGAGGGAGGGATATAGGGAATGATGGCAGGGGAATGGAGGGATTGAGGGAGGGAGGGAGAGATAAAGGAAATGATGGCATGCGAAGGGAGGGATTGAGGGAGGGAGGGAGGGATAAAGGGAATGATGGCAGGGGAAGGGAGGGATTGAGGGAGGGAGGGAGGGATATAGGGAATGATGGCAGGGGAAGGGAGGGATTGAGGGAGGGATATAGGAAATGATGGCAGGGGAATGGAGGGGTTGAGGGAGGGATAAAGGGAATGATGGCAGGGGAATGGAGGGAGGGAGGGATATAGAGAATGATGGCAGGGGAAGGGAGGGATTGAGGGAGGGATAAAGGGAATGATGGCAGGGGAATGGAGGGAGGGATATAGGGAATGATGGCAGGGGAAGGGAGGGAGGGAGGGATATAGGGAATGATGGCAGGGGAAGGGAGGGATTGAGGGAGGGATAAAGGGAATGATGGCAGGGGAAGGGAGGGATTGAGGGAGGGATAAAGGGAATGATGGCAGGGGAATGGAGGGAGGGATATAGGGAATGATGGCAGGGGAAGGGAGGGATTGAGGGAGGGATAAAGGGAATGATGGCAGGGGAAGGGAGGGATTGAGGGAGGGATATAGGGAATGATGGCAGGGGAATGGAGGGATTGAGGGAGGGATATAGGAAATGATGGCAGGGGAATGGAGGGAGGGAGGGATATAGGGAATGATGGCAGGGGAAGGGAGGGATTGAGGGAGGGATAAAGGGAATGATGGCAGGGGAAGGGAGGGATTGAGGGTGGGATAAAGGGAATGATGGCAGGGGAAGGGAGGGCTTGAGGGAGGGATATAGGGAATGATGGCAGGGGAAGGGAGGGATTGAGGGAGGGATATAGGAAATGATGGCAGGGGAATGGAGGGATTGAGGGAGGGATAAAGGGAATGATGGCAGGGGAAGGGAGGGATTGAAGGAGGGATAAAGGGAATGATGGCAGGGGAAGGGAGGGATTGAGGGAGGGATAAAGGGAATGATGGCAGGGGAAGGGAGGGATTGAGGGAGGGATATAGGGAATGATGGCAGTGGAAGGGAGGGATTGAGGGAGGGATAAAGGGAATGATGGCAGGGAAGGGAGGGATTGAGGGAGGGATATAGGGAATGATGGCAGGGGAAGGGAGGGATTGAGGGATGGATATAGGGAATGATGGCAGGGGAAGGGAGGGAGGGATGGAGGGATATAGGGAATGATGGCAGGGGAATAGAGGGATTGAGGGAGGGATATAGTGAATGATGGAGGGATATAGGGAATGATGGCAGGGAATGGGGAATGACGGCAGGGGAATAGAGGGATTGAGGAAGGGATATAGGGAATGATGGAGGGATATAGGGAATGATGGCAGGGGAATAGAGGGATTGATGGAGGGATATGGGGAATGACGGCAGGGGAATAGAGGGATTGATGGAGGGATATGGGGAATGACGGCAGGGGAATAGAGGGATAGAGGGAATGATGGAGGGATATAGGGAATGATGGCAGGGGAATAGAGGGATTGAGGGAGGGATATGGGGAATGACGGCAGGGGAATAGAGGGATTGAGGGAGGGATATAGGGAATGATGACAGGGGAATAGAGGGATTGGGGGAGGGATATAGGGAATGATGGAGGGATATGGGGAATGACGGCAGGGGAATAGAGGGATTGAGGGAGGGATATAGGGAATGATGGAGGGATATGGGGAATGATGGCAGGGGAATAGAGGGATTGAGGGAGGGATATAGGGAATGATGGAGGGATATGGGGAATGATGGCAGGGGAATAGAGGGATTGAGGGAGGGATATAGGGAATGATGGCAGGGGAAGGGAGGGATGGAGGGATATAGGGAATGATGGCAGGGGAAGGGAGGGATTGAGGGAGGGATATAGGGAATGATGACAGTGGAAGGGAGGAAGGGGGTGACGGCAGGGTCCCTTCAGAGGAAGTTTAAAAAGGGGTACCTCCTGGTTTCTTCAAAAGACCCGTCCGTCTCAAAACAACTGCAAGTCACGTTCAATGTGTTAGAGTCTGTACAGCCAGATAGACACAACCACCTCGACTTCAACTTCCTTAACACATGAAGAGCTGAACCGCACTCGCGCGTGTGTGTGTGTGTGTGTGTGTGTGTGTGTGTGTGTGTGTGTGTGTGTGTGTGTGTGTGTGTGTGTGTGTGTGTGTGTGTGTGTGTGTGTGTGTGTGTGTGTGTGTGTGTGTGTGTGTGTGTGTGTGTGTTTGTGTGTGTCTGTGTACAGAGTCGCGTATGTGTGTTCAAACGTAAATCTAGCAGAAGTGTCCTTACAGTAAAGCCCTAAAACTGTGTATCGGGGCGAAGACATTTGGACAGAGAGCCAAGAGTCAATTTAATCCAGCTTTATCTACAGAATGACCTCCCTCAACAGTGCAGGCATACTGTCATGATACTGTCATTGTCTCAGGCCCAGGACACTGTCTGTTCTAATGGTGTTATGGCTTCTCCTAGAATGATGTAGGTCTACATGAGGGTGGGTGGGATTCAGTGGGGATAACAGCGTCTGCTTAATCAACCATTCTCAACCCAGTCCTTGGGGCCACTAGTCCTTTCACATATTTGGTGTATATTCAAAACTAGCCTAAATGATTCAACAAGTCAACTAATAGCCAACTGACTTAAGTGTTGAGACCTAAATGATTCATATTGTCAATTAATAGCCAACTGACTTAAGTGTTGAGACCCAAATTATTCAACTTGTCAACTAATAGCCAAATGACTTAAGTGTTGAGACCTAAATGATTCACATGGTCAACTAATAGCCAAATGACTTGTAAATGTAGAATGTACTGTACAGGGTTGAGATGGGAAGAGTAAACCCGAGGGAGAAAATACCTGTTGGCCTCGTGCAGCATCTCACTCACAGGCAGTCTGATTTAGATAGAAAACAACCACGACAGAAGAAGACAGAACACAGACAAGGCTGAGGTTAGTGTCTACGGCCCGTGGTGACTACCTGTCCTGCTATGGTACTGACTGGCACCTTCAATAGCTCACATTAGAGTGGACTTGATTTGGAAAGGTCAATTTCATTTTTGGATTACTGCTAAGAAGAGCAGCCGTTATGGTTCTAAACAGATTGAGGAGACATAGTGGTTCTAATGGTAACTGTGGTGCACCATCAGCATCATAGAGAACTTTAAAGAACTATATGGACCATGTTTCATAGCAGTGTATGAAGGGAGAGAAGTGTTTAATAGATTGGTAGGGTATATTACAGCTTATTAACAGGCTGGGACTTAATGGAGAACAATCAAATCAACAGTTACTAAACCTACAACAAACTAATACCACTGTTTTCATTCAGTCCAAATAGCTCCAAATGAAAACCTTCCGGTCTGAAGTGTATTATTCACTCAATAACCCAAACAAATACTTAACCCAATCCAATCTAATTCAATTATACAATTGAACACTTCCTGGACACGTAATCACGCTAACTCCCAGCCAATATGTCGTTGGCAAGAAAATGCTGCAACGCCCAGTTCGTTAGCAATTAGCATGGTGTCTGTTCTTCCGCTCAGGTTTCAGTCTAAATGCTAATGCTATGAATGCTAATGCTATGAATGCTAATGCTATGAATGCTAATGCTATGAATGCTAATGCTATGAATACTAATGCTATGAATGCTAATGCTATGAATGCTAATGCTATGAATGCTAATCAGAGATCCATCTCCAGAACATCACAGATGACCAAATCTTAATTTGACATTAGAGTACATTAATGTGAGTGCAGATCTCAAATTAAGATTTGGCCCTAGGAGATGGACATACATTTTCTGTTTGGTTGTAAAAATATGAATAACAGAAAAATGTGAAGACAGAGAGTTGAAAATGGAAAGGTCCAGTTTTATAAGTGATGGTGACTGTGAGGTTGTGTTATAGAGATGAGTAGATAGATAAATGATGTTAGACAGTCAAAGTTCAGGCAAAGCTGTCATCCCAGCAAGCAGACAGTGAGAAGCGATGTACAGAGAGACAGAGGAGCAGCCAGCTCTCCTTCCATAGCAACCACAGCCACAGAGACAGACAGGAAGGACAACACACAAGGACCAACAAATGGAGTGGAATGGCTCCTTATTCCTGAATGAAAAACTTTGGTGCGTGGTGGTCGAAGCACAGCTAGTCAACTCAGAGAAAGACTGCACATGACGACTAAAAGAGACTGAGAGGATAAAGAGGAAATGAGATGTGTATATCTGGGTCTTTGAGTGGACCTCAGCATGTTCAGTACCTGATAAGGCAACGTTTACAACTTATTATAGACCTTCTAACATGTAGCCTTGCGGTTGGTACCACTCACTTGCTCAGTAGACCTTTCCACTGAAGGGTCTGCATCTACCAAGCATGGCAGCAACAGGGACGACTTCCCCACAACCCACCTGGCCCACGATCATGGTCAGCTGACCTGGAGATCAGACACAGGACAAGAAGACACTATATAAAGGTAAGAAGACACTATATAAAGATAAGAAGACACTATATAAAGGTAAGAAGACACTATATAAAGGTAAGAAGACACTATATAAAGGTAAGAAGACACTATATAAAGATAAGAAGACACTATATAAAGGTATGAAGACACTATATAAAGTTAAGAAGACACTATATAAAGGTAAGAAGACACTATATAAAGGTATGAAGACACTATATAAAGGTAAGAAGACACTATATAAAGATAAGAAGACACTATATAAAGGTAAGAAGACACTATATAAAGGTAAGAAGACACTATATAAAGGTAAGAAGACACTATATAAAGGTATGAAGACACTATATAAAGGTATGAAGACACTATATAAAGCATTAGAGAAAACAGATTGTTCTATGTCAATCTGACATTGATAATGTCTGTTACAGCCCTGGTTAAAGCTTAAAAGTAGGACAGGATATTGGGATATCTTTACAATCCAGAAGTTTTAGATCAGTCTGTTCCACATCAGCAGAGGCTGGGTGGGAGGAGTTGAGAGGATGGGGCTCATTATAATGGCTAAGAATGGAAATTAATTGAGCAGTCAATTATGTAGTTTCCATCAATTGAAATGCAGTTCCATTGTTACATTTCCAGCCAGCCATGACACATCATAACTCACGCTCACATTCACATATCCTGCCTTTGCATCTACTCCCTCAGCTGCAGCAAATAGTGGACTACCAGGACCAGCCTATCCTGTTTGTCTTAGCTGTCATATCTTACGGACCCACGAGCCATGAGGTCATAGCAGGAAGATATACTACACTGTCACACACACACACACAGCTGGTGTTAGATATACTACACTGTCACACACACACAAACAAACACACCTGCTGGTGTTAGATACATACTACACTGACTGTCGACGACCTCCTAAACAGGACGCTGCCTGGCGTTGCCATAGTGTTCCCAGCAGGATCGGGTTACCTGTTGGAACGCAGATGTTAATCTGGGACAACGTTGACAAGTTGCTTCCCCATGTGAAGAATCCACCGTTCACCTGAACAGGATACAGTGGGATTAGGCTGACATGGAGCCTACATGACATGGAGCCTACATGACATGGAGCCTACATGACATGGAGCCTACATGACATGGAGCCTACATGACATGGAGCCTAGATGACATGGAGCCTACATGACATGGAGCCTACATGACATAGAGCCTAGATGACATGGAGCCTAGATGACATGGAGCCGACATGACATGGAGCCTAGATGACATGGAGCCTAGATGACATGGAGTCTACATGACATAGAGCCTAGATGACATGGAGCCTACATGACATGGAGCCTAGATGACATGGAGCCTACATGACATGGAGCCTACATGACATAGAGCCTAGATGACATGGAGCCTACATGACATGGAGCCTACATGACATGGAGCCTACATGACATGGAGCCTAGATGACATGGAGCCTACATGACATGGAGCCTACATGACATGGAGCCTAGATGACATGGAGCCTAGATGACATGGAGCCTACATGACATGACCTACATGACATGGAGCCTACATGACATAGAACTAGATGACATCGACCTACATGACATGGAGCCCATGAGCATGGAGCCTACATGAGCATAGGAGCCTACATGACATAGAGCCTAGATGACATGGGCCACATGACATGGGGCTACATGGACATGGAGCCTACATGACATGGAGCCTAGATGACATGGAGCCTAGATGACATGGAGCCAGATGACATGGAGCCTACTGACATGACATGGAGCCTACATGACATAGAGCCTAGATGACATGGAGCCTACATGACATGGAGCCCGACATGACATGGAGCCTAGATGATGGAGCCTACATGACATAGGCCTAGATGACATGGAGCCTAGATGACATGGAGCCTACATGACATAGGCCGACGCGACATGGAGCCTCGTGTCTCGACCTACATGACATCGACCTAGGTAACCTCGACCTAAAATGCCATGAGCCTAGATGACATGACCATAAACATCGAGCCACCACATGACATGGAGCCTAGATGACATGGAGCCCTCATGACATGGAGCCTAGATGACATGGAGCCTAGATGACATGGAGCCTACATGACATGGAGCCGATGACATGGAGCCTAGATGATATGGAGCCTACATGACATGGAGCCCTAGATGACATGGAGCCTACATGACATGGGCCTACATGACATGGAGCCTACATGACATGGAGCCACCACATGACATGGAGCCTGCATGCATGGAGCCTGCATGACATGGAGCCTAGATGACATGGGGCCTACATGTTTATAGTCTGCGGCTGGTGGTTTAGATGCGTATGTGCATGAATAATGAACTATTTGGTCTTTAAGGCAAATATAATAGCATGTTTACATAGTTATGTTGTGTTTTATGTCTTGTCCGATTCCACTGTTTATTGTAGCCAGTAATCCCCCTCCCTTCCATCCCCGACAGCAAAACCACACAGATCTGAGATTCAGTGACACAGAACTAATAAATACAAGTTGAAAATTAAAGACAGACGTCTTATTACCGCTGAGAAAAGAGACTTGATGATCAGTTTGTAAATAGACAGAAGCGGATGTTACGGGGGTGAGGACCAGAGGGGATGGGGAGTCTTGAAAGGGGAGGCTTTAAGTTGGAATGAGAGGTAGAGAGAGTGGAGGAAGATAGGGAGTAGAAGAGGTAGAGAGGAGTGGAGGAAGATAGGGGTAGAGAGAGAGAGAGAGAGTGGAGAAGATAGCGGTAGAGAGAGGTAGAGAGGGAGTGGAGGAAGATAGCGGTAGAGAGAGGTAGAGAGGGAGTGGAGGAAGATAGCGGTGAGAGAGGTGAGAGGAGTGGAGGAAGATAGGGGTAGGGTAGGAGAGTGGAGGAAGATAGCGGTAGAGAGAGGTAGAGAGGGAGTGGAGGAAGATAGCGGTAGAGAGAGGTAGAGAGAGAGTGGAGGAAGATATGGGTAGAGAGAGGTAGAGAGGGAGTGGAGGAAGATATGGGTAGAGAGAGGTAGAGAGAGAGTGGAGGAAGATAGGGGTAGAGAGAGGTAGAGAGGGAGTGGAGGAAGATAGCGGTAGAGAGAGGTAGAGAGGGAGTGGAGGAAGATATGGGTAGAGAGAGGTAGAGAGGGAGTGGAGGAAGATAGGGGTAGAGAGAGATAGAGAGAGAGTGGAGGAAGATAGGGGTAGAGAGAGATAGAGAGAGAGTGGAGGAAGATAGCGGTAGAGAGAGGTAGAGAGGGAGTGGAGGAAGATAGGGGTAGAGAGAGAGAGAGAGAGAGTGGAGGAAGATAGCGGTAGAGAGAGGTAGAGAGGGAGTGGAGGAAGATATGGGTACGCTGGGAGGCAGAGAGGGAGTGGAGGAAGATATGGGTAGAGAGGAGGTAGAAAGGGAGTGGAGGAAGATACCTGGGTAGAGAGGTAGAAGGAGGTGGAGGAAGATATGGGTACGCTGGGAGGCAGATATGGTGTAGTAAGTTAAAGAGAAGAGAGAGGAGGAATAAAGAGGAGAGAGAATGGTTCAAGTGGAGACAGACAGGAAGACAGAAGAATAGTTGATGGGGAGACAGGGAGAGAACAAAGAAGAATTGATGGGAAGACAGAGAGAAGGAGAAGACAGATACAGAAGGTGATGGGAGACAGAGGAAGAATGAAGAAGAGAAGGGTGTGAGTGGGGAGACAGGAAGAGGAAGACAAACAGAAGGGTGATGGGGAGACAGAAGGAGTGATGTTGGGACAAGAGAGGAAGACAGAGAGAAGGGGGTGATGGGAGACAAGTGGAAGGCAAGAGAAGAGTGATGGGAGACAGAAAGGGTGATGGGAGACAGAGAGAAGGGTGATGGGAGACAGAGAAAGGGTGATACAGGAGACAGAAGGAGGAAGACAGAGAGAAGGGGTGATGGGAGACAGAGAGAAGGGGTGATGGGAGACAGAGAGAAGGGGTGATGGGAGACAGAGAGAAGGGGTGATGGGAGACAGAGAGGAAGACAGAGAGAAGGGGTGATGGGAGACAGAGTGGAAGACAGAGAGAAGGGGTGATGGGAGACAGAGAGGAAGACAGAGAGAAGGGGTGATGGGAGACAGAGAGAAGGGGTGATGGGAGACAGAGAGAAGGGGTGATGGGAGACAGAGAGAAGGGGTGATGGGAGACAGAGAGAAGGGGTGATGGGAGACAGAGAGAAGGGGTGATGGGAGACAGAGAGAAGGGGTGATGGGAGACAGAGTGGAAGACAGAGAGAAGGGGTGATGGGAGACAGAGAGGAAGACAGAGAGAAGGGGTGATGGGAGACAGAGAGAAGAGGTGATGGGAGACAGAGAGAAGGGGTGATGGGAGACAGTGAGGAAGACAGAGAGAAGGGGTGATGGGAGACAGAGAGGAAGTCAAACAGAAGGGGTGATGGGAGACAGAGAGAAGGGGTGATGGGAGACAGAGAGAAGGGGTGATGGGAGACAGAGAGAAGGGGTGATGGGAGACAGTGAGGAAGACAGAGAGAAGGGGTGATGGGAGACAGAGAGGAAGACAAAGAGAAGGGGTGATGGGAGACAGAGGAAGACAAAGAGAAGGGGTGATGGGAGACAGAGAGGAAGACAGAGAGAAGGGGTGATGGGAGACAGAGAGGGGGGTAGAGAGAGGCAGAGAGAAGGGGTGATGGGAGACAGAGTGGAAGACAAAGAGAAGGGGTGATGGGAGACAGAGAGGAAGACAAAGAGAAAGACAAAGAGAAGGGGTGATGGGAGACAGAGAGGAAGACAAAGAGAAGGGGTGATGGGAGACAGAGAGGAAGACAAAGAGAAGGGGTGATGGGAGACAGAGTGGAAGACAAAGAGAAGGGGTGATGGGAGACAGAGAGGAAGACAAAGAGAAAGACAAAGAGAAGGGGTGATGGGAGACAGAGTGGAAGACAGAGAGAAGGGGTGATGGGAGACAGAGAGGAAGACAAAGAGAAGGGGTGATGGGAGACAGAGTGGAAGACAAAGAGAAGGGGTGATGGGAGACAGAGTGGAAGACAAAGAGAAGGGGTGATGGGAGACAGAGTGGAAGACAAAAGAGAAGGGGTGATGGGAGACAGAGAGGAAGACAAAGAGAAGGGGTGATGGGAGACAGAGTGGAAGACAAAGAGAAGGGGTGATGGGAGACAGAGTGGAAGACAAAGAGAAGGGGTGATGGGAGACAGAGTGGAAGACAAAAGAGAAGGGGTGATGGGAGACAGAGAGGAAGACAAAGAGAAGGGGTGATGGGAGACAGAGTGGAAGACAAAGAGAAGGGGTGATGGGAGACAGAGAGGAAGACAAAGAGAAGGGGTGATGGGAGACAGAGAGGAAGACAAAGAGAAGGGGTGATGGGAGACAGAGTGGAAGACAAAGAGAAGGGGTGATGGGAGACAGAGAGGAAGACAAAGAGAAGGGGTGATGGGAGACAGAGAGGAAGACAAAGAGAAGGGGTGATGGGAGACAGAGTGGGGGGTATAGAGAGAAAGCGTGTGAGATGAGAGAGAAGACAGAGAAAGAAGATTTGTCTGGTTCACACACAGCAGCAGCCCATCCATTCGACCCTCCTGCTGCCCCCAAGCTCATTAACAGGCTGCCTACAATAATGCTGTGTGTCCACAGGGATAGCAACAGGATGTGGACCCCAATGAGACCAGAACAGGGGCTGAGAACATGTCAGTTAATGAGGGTTCTCTGTTCTCATGAGAATCCCCTGCCTCTGACTCATTATGTGGGTCCTGAGAGTTTAAACTGTCGGTAAATGTTGACTTCTCCTCAGGGTGTGTTTCACACAATGGACAGGCCAAGAGATGAAACATCTGCTGTGAGAGATAGACAGTGGTAACATCTGCTGTGAGAGATAGACAGTGGTAACATCTGCTGTGAGAGATAGACAGTGATAACATCTGCTGTGAGAGATAGACAGTGGTAACATCTGCTGTGAGAGATAGACAGTGGTAACATCTACTGTGAGAGATAGACAGTGGTAACATCTGCTGTGAGAGATAGACAGTGGTAACATCTGCTGTGAGAGATAGACAGTGGTAACATCTACTGTGAGAGATAGACAGTGGTAACATCTACTGTGAGAGATAGACAGTGGTAACATCTACTGTGAGAGATAGACAGTGGTAACATCTACTGTGAGAGATAGACAGTGGTAACATCCGTGGTGTCACATGTTACTAGAGTGAATGACCCGGGCGGATGTGACAAAAAGGCCAGTTTAAAGGTTTGAGGACAACTGTCAGACTCCAGCTCAGAAGCCTTTGCGTGTGTACGTGTCTACGTGCGTGACGTGGCTGCACATGTACGTGAGCTACAGCTTGGCTGTGAGTTGATAGCCTACGTGTCTGCCCCTGTGTCCGTGCATGCAGTCAGCGAGTGTGTGCGGTGCTGTGTGTGTCACAGGTCCTGAGAAGAAGGGCCAATGAGCTTGTTGAGGTGTTGAACTTTGACCCCTGACCTTGACAGCCACGTCCTCAGTCTCGTTGGGTCGCAGTGGTCTGCGTGCTGGCTGCTCATAGCTGTCCATCTGGTAGAGCAGGGGCTGCTTCCTGTTTATAGCCTTGGTCTGGAGAGAGAGAGGTAGGGGGAGATGGGGAGAGAGAGGGAGGGAGAGGAGAGAGGAAGGGAGGGAGAGAGAGAGGCAGGGAGGGAGAGAGAGAGGTAGGGGGAGATGGGGAGGGAGAGGGGAGAGGGAGGGAGAGAGAGGAGAGAGGAAGGGAGAGAGAGAGAGAGGTAGGGGGGGAGATGGGGAGGGAGAGGAGAGAGGAAGGGAGGGAGAGAGAGAGGCAGGGAGGGAGAGAGAGAGGTAGGGGGGAGATGGGAGAGGGAGGGAGAGAGAGGGAGGGAGAGGAGAGAGGAAGGGAGGGAGAGAGGAAGGGAGGGAGAGAGAGAGGCAGGGAGGGAGAGAGAGAGGTAGGGGGGAGATGGGAGAGGGAGGGAGAGAGAGGGAGGGAGAGGAGAGAGGAAGGGAGGGAGAGAGAGAGAGGCAGGGAGGGAGAGAGAGAGGTAGGGGGGAGATGGGAGAGGGAGGGAGAGAGAGGGAGGGAGAGGAGAGAGGAAGGGAGGGAGAGGAGAGAGGAAGGGAGGGATAGAATGAAAGACAGAAATGAAGAGATGGAGATGAAGGGAGGGTGAGAAAACAGAAAGAGAGAGATTGCATTCAGTGATAAACTTGGCCCCTCATCCGCTGTAACCTCCAGGGAGGACCCCCTCTCAGACCCTGACTGAGACTGTCCCCAGAGGGAGCTTCTTATCCCCTACCCCTCATCCCCAAGACATCCCTCCCTCCCTCCATCAGCCCTAAACAAATGGCTCCTCCATCTCACACTAACCCCTCCACCACTTGGTCTCCGTCTCCCTCCACTCCTTCTGAGGAGTCCAACACAGAAATAAACTTGTCAAAGTCCAGAGAACAGCTGAAGACATGACGAGACTGGCAGCAACCAGCAACTTAACGACTCCTGGTTGAGATTCCCCATGAAACGCTGCTGCTAGATTGGCACGGTGTGTAGTTACAGTTCCTCCTTCTACAGAGACCAGATCTGCTCTGGTCAAACAGACACTTTCTCTGCAGTTCCACCAACAGTTTGAAGTTAGAAACACGTTGGCTCTGAAACTTGGTCAGTTGAAAAGCATCATAACCATCACATCATCCTGACGAGTCCATTAGCCGTGTTGGGAGCTGTGGAAACCCTGGAGTAACACACTAGTTGTTGTATTCCATGCTGGCTGTAAATGAATAGCTCCTGGATTAGGCTCTGTGCTGTGCTGGCTGAATGTCCAGCATTAGCTGCTCTGGCAGAGGGACAGATGAGTAATTGGGTCATGTTCATTAGGGACCAAAGTGAATAAACAGACTGAAACGCTGAGAGACTACCTCGAAACACACCATTGAGTTTACATTTTGCTTCAGTGTTCCCTACTAAACACAACTCAGGCCTGTATTTGGGGCAGTGTTTGGTAATAGGGATGGTGGTGTGTGTGTGTGTGTGTGTGTGTGTGTGTGTGTGTGTGTGTGTGTGTGTGTGTGTGTGTGTGTGTGTGTGTGTGTGTGTGTGTGTGTGTGTGTGTGTGTGTGTGTGTGTGTGTGTGTGTGTGTGTACTAACCGCCCCAGGGTGTTTCTTACAGGCCTCTAGGGACACAGACATGTCTCCGTTCCTCCAGCTGTCATCGCCAATCTCATCGCTCTGCAGGAACTCACCCAGCTTCTGGACGCTGTGGATAGGACACGATATGATAGGACACACACAAACCCACACCCACACCCCCCCACACCCACACCCACCCACCCACACACCCACATCCACACACATAAATAATCCTTCTATGATACAAATAAGATTCCAGCAGATTGTCTAGCTGGTAACTATCCAGTATTCATTATTCCTGGGCGTCCTCAGTAGGCCTCTCACCTGACCATGGCCTTGACTGCGAAGCGGACCACGGTGGAGAGCAGGAACAGTGGGGTAACCAGGATGTGGAAGAGGGCCAGAGCAGCGAAGGCCTCCGAGGAGCTGGGTTTGGACTTGTTGATCAGGGCGTGGCTGACAAACGTCTGACAGAGACACACAGTTACTCAGTTCTGTATTGTTGCCAGATTTCAGAGCTGGCAAAACACTAGCTACAATTGGCCCGAAAAATGGCCTGCAGGATACAGGGATGATGAGAAACCCTCTTACCACAAGCACAGCAGCGATGGGGATAGCAGCATTCATGAAAACTGGGGAGGAAAAGAGGTCAAATTATGTAACAACAGAGATCCTTTGGAGAGAACAAATACATTTTCAAACTTCAAAGCTCTTAAGTCAAACTGAGCCCCAAATATAAATGAGGACAGAATATAAGCAGTGTGAGTGTCTTACTGGACAAAATGAAGGGGATTTCACAGCTCAAAGAAAGGATATGATAGCTATTATAAAGTAACAGAGGAGATGTGTCTTATGGAGGTGTAGAGGGCGAAGGTGTGTCTCACTAGACATGGAGGTGTAGAGGGCGAAGGTGTGTGTCTCACTAGACATGGAGGTGTAGAGGCGGAAGTGTGTGTGTCTCACTAGACATGGAAGTGTAGAGGTGAAAGGTGTGTGTGTGTATGTCTCACTAGACATGGAGGTGTAGAGGAGCGAAGGTGTGTGTATGTCTCACTAGACATGGAGGTGTAGAGGCGAGGTGCGGGAGGCTGGTGAGCTCTTTTTTGCCCCTGGTATCTTCTTCACTGTCACAGAAGATGTTCTCCCAGGCGTACAGCTTCAGCAGCTTGATCCCTTCCAGAATCTCTGTGGTCTTCTTCAGGCGTTCGTAGACTGGTCCTGTCAGAAGAGGGCGATGCCTTACTGAAGATTTAAACTACAAAATAATATCAATATTTTCTCATTTTCCTGTTTTTAAAGGCTATTGTTTCCATATCATATGCTGTTTCCTCATCCACAACATAAAATAACTGAAATCACTCAAACCTAGGCTATTTATTCATAGTAAAGCTTGCAGGTTCATCTCTAAAAAGACAGTGAAACTACGATCTCAGTGACTGGTGCAGGCAGTGTACAACCTGAGTGTCTCAACGTGAACAGAGGGTGACTCACCAGGGTGCTCTTCTGGGTGTCAGCCAGCTTGGTAGCGATCAGGTATTGGACTGGAGCCAGCAGCACGATGACTGAAGCTCAATCAGAGCACTGGTCCCAGCAGGTAGTACAGCAAGATCACGCCCATCACAATCTGAGCAGGAACACAGCACAAAGATATGAGGGATATATTGGGGAGTTATTAGGGAGTTATTAGGGAGTTATGAGGGATATATTAGGGATATATTAGGGATATATTGGGGAGTTATTAGGGAGTTATTAGGGAGTTATGAGGGATATATTAGGGATATATTAGGGATATATTGGGGAGTTATTAGGGATATATTGGGGAGTTATTAGGGAGTTATTAGGGATATATTGGGGAGTTATTAGGGATACATTGGGGAGTTATTAGGGAGTTATGAGGGATATATTGGGGAGTTATTAGGGAGTTATTAGGGAGTTATGAGGGATATATTAGGGATATATTAGGGATATATTGGGGAGTTATTAGGGATCTATTAGGGAGTTATTAGGGAGTTATGAGGGATATATTATGGATATATTAGGGATATATTGGGGAGTTATTAGGGATATATTGGGGAGTTATTAGGGAGTTATTAGGGATATATTGGGGAGTTATTAGGGAGTTATGAGGGATATATTATGGATATATTAGGGATATATTGGGGAGTTATTAGGGAGTTATTAGGGAGTTATGAGGGATATATTATGGATATATTAGGGATATATTGGGGAGTTATTAGGGAGTTATTAGGGAGTTATGAGGGATATATTGGGGAGTTATTAGGGAGTTATTAGGGAGTTATGAGGGATATATTATGGATATATTAGGGATATATTGGGGAGTTATTAGGGAGTTATTAGGGATATATTGGGGAGTTATTAGGGATACATTGGGGAGTTATTAGGGAGTTATGAGGGATATATTAGGGAGTTATTAGGGATATATTGGGGAGTTATTAGAGATATATTAGGGAGTTATCAGGGAGTTATAAGGGATATATTAGGGAGTTATTAAGGATATATTAGGGATATATTATGGAGTTATGAGGGATATATTAGTGAGTTATTAGGGATATACTAGAGTTATAAGGGATATATTAGGGAGTTATTAGAGAGTTATGAGGGATATATTAGGGAGTTATTAGAGAGTTATGAGGATATATTAAAAGGGAGTTATTAGGATATATTAGGGATATATTATGGAATTATGAGGGGATTATGAGGGATATATTAGGGAGTTATTAGGGGTTATGAGGGGATATATTAGGGAGTTATTAGGGATATATTAGGGATATATTATGGAGTTATGGGGGAGTTATGAGGGATATATTAGGGATATATTAGTTATTAGGGATATATTAGGGATATATTAGAGTTATAAGGGATATATTAGGGAGTTATTAGAGGATAGGATATATTAGTGATATATTATGGAGTTATTAGGAATAAATTAAAGGGGCTTTTTGAGATATATTATGGATTATTAGGGTTATTAAAGGGATATATTATGGGTTATGGGGAGTTATGAGGGATATATTAGGGATATATTAGGGAGTTATTAGGGATATATTAGAGTTATAAGGGATATATTAGGGAGTTATTAGAGAGTTATGAGGGATATATTAGTGATATATTATGGAGTTATTAGGAATAAATTAGGGAGCTTTGTGGGATATATTATGGAGTTATTAGGGAGTTATTAGGGATATATTATGGAGTTATGGGGGAGTTATGAGGGATATATTAGGGATATATTAGGGAGTTATTAGGGATATATTAGGGATATATTAGAGTTATAAGGGATATATTAGGGAGTTATTAGAGAGTTATGAGGATATATTAGTGATATATTATGGAGTTATTAGGAATAAATTAGGGAGCTTTGTGGGATAAGATTATGGGTTATTAGGGAGTTATTAGGGATATATTATTGATGCATAATATTACGGTCATATTGTAATAAGCAGATAATGGCAAAAAGACATACTTGTTAATTTAAGATCAGGTTGCTGGCGGATCATACATAGAGACTATGTCCAGATAGATTGTATCTTACCAGCATGGCCCCACCTGCACTTAAAACAATTGACCTCAAAAGTTTTTTATTGTTGTTGCATTTTAATTAACACTAACCCTTTTCTAACCTTAACTAATCCTCCTAACATACTAAGTTATTATCCTAACCTACTCGTAAATTCTCCTAACCTGCTACGAAAAGTACATTTCGAAATAAGCTGAATTCTATCTAGTCAAAACCCACCTGCTGGCATGGCCCAGAGGTTGGGACACAGGAAGAGGAACCACATGAGCTGGTTGGTTTCTATGGCAACCAGGTTGTTGATCTGGCCCAGGGTCATCTCTCCCATGGACATGTTAGAGGTTGACAGACGCAGGATCTTGTTGTAGATCATTGCCTAGGAAACGGACAGGACAGAGGACATTAACAACCTACTAGATACAGTACATTCACTTCTGTGACTGCCTACGTCTGTCCCGATTCTCCACCTCTGTGACTGTCTACGGCTGTCCAGATTCTCCCACCTCTGTGACTGTCTCAGCTGTCCCAATCTCCACCTCTGTGACTGTCTACGGCTGTCCCAATTCTCCACCTCTGTGACTGTCTACAGCTGTCCCGATTCTCCACCTCTGTGACTGCCTACGGCTGTCCCGATTCTCCACCTCTGTGACTGTCTCTGGCTGTCCCGATTCTCCACCTCTGTGACTGTCTACGTCTGTCCCGATTCTCCACCTCTGTGACTGTCTATGTCTGTCCCGATTCTCCACCTCTGTGACTGTCTCTGGCTGTCCAGATTCTCCCTCTGTGACTGTCTACGGCTGTCCCGATTCTCCACCTCTGTGACTGTCTACAGCTGTCCCGATTCTCCACCTCTGTGACTGTCTACGCTGTCCCGATTCTCCACCTCTGTGACTGTCTATGGCTGTCCCGATTCTCCACCTCTGTGACTGCCTACGGCTGTCCCGATTCTCCACCTCTGTGACTGTCTACGGCTGTCCCGATTCTCCACCTCTGTCACTGTCTACGGCTCCTGATTCTCCACCTCTGTGACTGTCTCACGGCTGTCCCGATTCTCCACCTCTGTGACTGTCTACGGCTGTCCCGATTCTCCACCTCTGTGACTGTCTACGGCTGTCCGATTCTCCACCTCTGTGACTGCCTACGGCTGTCCCGATTCTCCACCTCTGTGACTGTCTATCGGCTGTCCAGATTCTCCACCTCTGTGACTGTCTACGGCTGTCCCGATTCCCCACTTTATTTTTACACCTCCCCAATTCCGTCATGAATTGAACAATACAGAAACTCCCGTCAGCCAATGATTACACATCTAATGTTATTAAATCTGGACTGAACAAGTGAACTGCACTTTGGGTAAAGGATGGAGAATCGGTGGCGCTTGTATCTACAAATCCCAGAATCCTCCAGTCAGTCACCAGCAGGGCTCCACGGAGGTTGATGCCGGTCTCTATGGTGACATAGTAGGAGGCCTGTAGGAAGGTCCGCTGTAGCACCAGGGCCAGGAACAGCAGAACAGCCAACACTGACGTATTCTGGAGCAGCTCGTTGGATGACATGAAGTAGACCTCGAAATAGGGGACCTGATAGACAGTCACACACACACACACACACACACACACACACACACACACACACACACACACACACACACACACACACACACACACACACACACACACACACACACACACACACACACACACACACACACACACACACACACACACACACACACACACACACATACAGATAGTAGGTTAGAGCAGATGTAGGGGACTTGACACTACCCAGACCCCGTCACTACCCAGACCCTGTCACACACAGAGAAGGACAGAGTGAGAGAGTGTGAGATGAGTGAGGAATTTTCCATGTCACATAGAAATGCACGCCTGCAGTACTTTTCAGCCTAAACTCTGGGTTCCTCTGTTCAGCCCTCTGACACCGGCACTGTGCACAATGCTCTACCTTAGAAAGACGTTTCCTCTGTTCAGCCCTCTAACATGATGCTCTACCTTAGAAAGAGCGTTCCTCCTTGTTCAGCCCTCTAACATGATGCTCTACCTTAGAAAGACGTTCCTCTGTTCAGCCCTCTAACATGATGCTCTACTTAGGAAGACGTTCCTCTGTTCAGCCCTCTAACATGATGCTCTACTCCAGAGGCGTTCCTCTGTTCAGCCCTCTAACATGATGCTCTACTTCAGAGACGTTCCTCTGTTCAGCCCTCTAACATGATGCTCTACCTTAGAGCGTTCCTCTGTTCAGCCCTCTAACATGCTCTCTACTTCAGAGAGGCGTTCCTCTGTTCAGCCCTCTAACATGATGCTCTACTTTAGAGAGGTCCTCTGTTCAGCCCTCTGACATGATGCTCTACTTCAGAGATGTTCCTCTGTTCAGCCCTCTAACATGATGCTCTGCTTCAGAGAGACGTTCCTCTGTTCAGCCCTCTGACATGATGCTCTACCTTAGCGTTCCTCTAAACATGATGCTCTACCTTAGAGAGACATTCCTCTGTTCAGCCCTCTAACATGATGCTCTACCTTAGAGGACGTTCTCTGTTCAGCCCTGACATGATGCTCTACCTTAGAGAGACGTTCCTCTGTTTCAGCCCTCTGATGATGTCTACTTCAGAGAGACGTTCCTCTGTTCAGCCCTCTGACATGATGCTCTACTTCAGAGACGTTCCTCTATTCAGCCTCTAACATGATGCTCTACCTTAGAGAGACGTTTCTCTGTTCAGCCCTCTAACATGATGCTCTACCTTAGAGATGTTCCTCTGATCAGCCCTCTGACATGATGCTCTACTTCCAGCCCTCTAACATGATGCTCTACTTCAGAGATGATGTTCTCTGTTCAGCCCTCTGACATGATGCTCTACCTTAGAGAGACGTTCCTCTGTTCAGCCCTCTGACATGATGCTCTACTTCAGAGAGACGTTCCTCTGTTCAGCCCTCTAACATGATGCTCTACTTTAGAGAGACGTTCCTCTGTTCAGCCCTCTGACATGATGCTCTGCTTCAGAGAGACGTTCCTCTGTTCAGCCCTCTGACATGATGCTCTACTTCAGAGAGACGTTCCTCTGTTCAGCCCTCTAACATGATGCTCTACTTCAGAGAGACGTTCCTCTGTTCAGCCCTCTGACATGATGCTCTACTTCAGAGGCGTTCCTCTGTTCAGCCCTCTGACATGATGCTCTACTTCAGAGAGGCGTTCCTCTGTTCAGCCCTCTAACATGATGCTCTACCTTAGTTAATCAGTTCAGTGCTGCTGACTCCCCACAGGTCCCAGGATAGCTTATTTCTGTCCTAAATGGATTTCTGGTGTACCTTTAAAAGTTAGTTGAGGAAAGTGTGTGTGTGTGTCTCTGTATATGTGTGTGTGTGAGGGTGTGAAATATGCTGTGGAATCATTTGTGTCTATAATATAATTGGTCTAATGGGGTGACGTGGTGGCTGGGACAGGACAGGGTTAAATGGCGCAGAGCAGACGCCCATGACATCACAGAAGTGAGTCATCATGAGAAGACGAGCAGACCACCCTGCTGCGCCCTCATGGCGATACGATGTCGATGACACAAACCCACAGCGTCAGACAGTGAGCTGCACAAAACTATTTATCTCTATGGAGCTAACTATATAATAAACTATTTATCTCTATGGGATAACTACATAATAAACTATTTATCTCTATGGAGCTAACTATATAATAAACTATTTATCTCTATGGAGCTAACTATATAATAAACTATTTATCTCTATGGAGCTAACTATATAATAAACTATTTATCTCTATGGAGCTAACTATATAATAAACTATTTATCTCTATGGAGCTAACTATATAATAAACTATTTATCTCTATGGAGCTAACTATATAATAAACTATTTATCTCTATGGAGCTAACTATATAATAAACTATTTATCTCTATGGAGCTAACTATATAATAAACTATTTATCTCTATGGAGCTAACTATATAATAAACTATTTATCTCTATGGAGCTAACTACATAATAAACTATTTATCTCTATGGAGCTAACTATATAATAAACTATTTATCTCTATGGAGCTAACTATATAATAAACTATTTATCTCTATGGAGCTAACTATATAATAAACTATTTATCTCTATGGAGCTAACTATATAATAAACTATTTATCTCTATGGAGCCAACTACATAATAAACTATTTATCTCTATGGAGCTAACTATATAATAAACTATTTTATTCCCAGGAGCTAACTATATAATAAACTATTTATCTCTATGGAGCTAACTATATAACTATTTATCTCTATGGAGCTAACTATATAATAAACTATTTATCTCTATGGAGCTAACTATATAATAAACTATTTATATCTATGGAGCTAACTACATAATAAACTATTTATCTCTATGAGCCAACTATATAATAAACTATTTATCTCTATGGAGCTAACTATATAATAAACTATTTATCTCTGAGCTAACTATATAATAAACTATTTATCTCTATGGAGCTAACTATATAATAAACTATTTATCTCTATGGAGCTAACTACATAATAAACTATTTATCTCTATGGAGCTAACTATATAATAAACTATTTATCTCTGGAGCACCTATATAATAAACTATTTATCTCTATGGAGCTAACTATATAATAAACTATTTATCTCTATGGAGCTAACTACATAATAAACTATTTATCTCTATGGAGCTAACTATATAATAAACTATTTATCTCTATGGAGCTAACTATATAATAAACTATTTATCTCTATGGAGCTAACTACATAATAAACTATTTATCTCTATGGAGCTAACTATATAATAAACTATTTATCTCTATGGAGCTAACTACATAATAAACTATTTATCTCTATGGAGCTAACTATATAATAAACTATTTATCTCTATGGGACTAACTATATAATAAACTATTTATCTCTATGGAGTTAACTACATAATAAACTATTTATCTCTATGGAGCTAACTACATAATAAACTATTTATCTCTATGGAGCTAACTATATAATAAACTATTTATCTCTATGGAGCTAACTACATAATAAACTATTTATCTCTATGGAGCTAACTATATAATAAACTATTTATCTCTATGGAGCTAACTACATAATAAACTATTTATCTCTATGGAGCTAACTATATAATAAACTATTTATCTCTATGAGCTAACTACATAATAAACTATTTATCTCTATGGAGCTAACTATATAATAAACTATTTATCTCTATGGAGCTAACTATATAATAAACTATTTATCTCTATGGAGCTAATTATATAATAAACTATTTATCTCTATGGAGCTAACTATATAATAAACTATTTATCTCTATGGAGCTAACTACATAATAAACTATTTATCTCTATGGAGCTAACTATATAATAAACTATTTATCTCTATGGAGCTAACTATATAATAAACTATTTATCTCCTGGAGCTAACTATATAATAAACTATTTATCTCTATGGAGCTAACTACATAATAAACTATTTATCTCTATGGAGCTAACTATAATAAACTATTTATCTCTATGGAGCTAACTACATAATAAACTATTTATCTCTATGGAGCTAACTACATAATAAACTATTTATCTCTATGGGAGCTAACTAATAAACTATTTATCTCTATGGAGCTAACTACATAATAAACTATTTATCTCTATGGAGCTAACTATATAATAAACTATTTATCTCTATGGAGCTAACTATATAATAAACTATTTATCTCTATGGAGCTAACTATATAATAAACTATTTATCTCTATGGAGCTAATTATATAATAAACTATTTATCTCTATGGAGCTAACTATATAATAAACTATTTATCTCTATGGAGCTAACTACATAATAAACTATTTATCTCTATGGAGCTAAACTATAAATAAACTATTTATCTCTATGGAGCTAACTACATAATAAACTATTTATATCTATGGAGCTAACTATATAATAAACTATTTATCTCTATGGAGCTAACTATATAATAAACTATTTATCTCTATGGAGCTAACTATATAATAACTATTTATCTCTATGGAGCTAACTATATAATAAACTATTTATCTCTATGGAGCTAACTATATAATAAACTATTTATCTTAATGGAGCTAACTATATAATAAACTATTTATCTCTAATGGAGCTAACTATATAATAAACTATTTATCTCTATGGAGCTAACTATAATAAACTATTTATCCTCATAGAACTAACTTATATAATAAACTATTTATCTCTATGGAGCTAACTATATAATAAACGATTTATCTCTGAGCTAACTATATAAACTATTTATCTCTATGCCATATATAATACAACTATTTATCTCTATGGAGCTAACTATATAATAAACTATTTATCTCTATGGAGCTAACTTACAAACTATTTATCTCTATGGAGCTAACTATAGCACAAACTATTTATCTCTATGGAGCTAACTAGCCAACAGTCACAACAACATGGAGGAATGGCATTGGCCAAACAAGACGCCTGCTGTATCAAATTGAATCACTTGGAATGAGCCGTAATGGACGGGCATAACATAGAGGATCGAACAGGAACTATGGGACCAGGAGCAGAGTTATGGGCCGATGGGACCAGGAGCAGAGTTATGGG
>NW_025747971.1:35000-42698 GCF_021184085.1 Oncorhynchus gorbuscha | reverse complement strand
GGTGGTCTGTTCTTCATCTCCTTCTTTAGGTTATCAGACTTCAACCCCTCCGTCTCCTGAGAAGCTTGTTGTTCAGGGTCTCTCTCTCTCTGTGTGTTTCTCAACCCAGGGGAGTTGGGTGTTCATGGTTCATTAGCCACACGTACACTTCCGTTCTGTTCTCACCGCTAGACGACACACACACACACTCCACACACACACTACACGCACACACACTGGTTACCAGTCCTCCTCTCTTCTGTTGTTGTGTTCAGTGACAAACTGCCAGCCCTCCTCCTCCCCCTCTCCCTCCTCCTCCTCCCCCTCCCCCCTCCTCCTCTCCCTCTCCCTCCCTCCTCCTCCTCCTCTCCCACCTCCCCCTCTCCCTCCCCTCTCCCACCTCCTCCTCCTCCTCCCTCCCACCTCCTTCTCCTCCCTCCTCCCCTCCTCCTCTCCCTCCCTCCTCCTCTCCCTCTCTCTCCTCCTCCTCCTCTCCCTCCCCCTCTCCCACCTCCTCCTCCTCTCCCTCCCACCTCCTCCTCCCCCTCTCCCTCCTCCTCTCCCTCCTCCTCCCCCTCCTCCTCCTCCCCCCCTCCCACCTCCTTCTCCTCCTCCTCTCACTTTGTCTCTTCTTTCTTCCTCTGTTAATTAGGGTACCTATGAGACAGACAGACAGGTAACATCTGTCTCCCTCCCTCCGTTAGGAGATAGGGAGGAGGGGAGGGAAGATGGGGAGGGAAGGAGGGGAGGGGGCTAGAGGCTAGGGAGGAGACTAGGGCTAGGAGACTAGGGGCTAGGGAGGAGGAGGCTAGGGAAGGAGGGGGCTAGGGAAGGAGGGGATGAGGGGAAGAGGCTAGGGAAGGAGGGGAGGAGATGGGGACTAGGGAGGAGGCTAGGAGATAGGGGCTAGGGGATAGGGACTAGTGGAGGGGGATAGGAGATAGGGGCTAGGGGAGGAGGCTAGGGAGACGGGGGCTAGGAAACGACGGGGCTAGGAGACGGGGGCTAGGGGACGGGGCTAGGAGATAGGAGGTGGGGGCTAGGAGATGGGGGCTAGGGGATGGGGGCTAGGAGATGGGGGTTAGGGGAGATGGGGGCTAGGAGATGGGGGGCTAGGGGAGAGGGGCTAGGAGATGGGGGCTAGGGGAGGGGGCTAGGGATAGGAGACGGGGGCTAGGAGATGGGGGTTAGGAGATGGGGGCTAGGGGATGGGGGCTAGGAGATGGGGGCTAGGGAGGGGCTAGGGATAGGAGACTGGGGCTAGGAGATGGGGGCTAGGGGAGGGGGCTAGGGCTTAGGAGACGGGGGCTAGGAGATGGGGGCTAGGAGACGGGGCTAGGAGATGGGGCTAGGAGATGGGGGCTAGGTGATGGAGGAGGCTAGGAGATGGGGGCTAGGGGAGGGGGCTAGGGATAGGAGATGGGGGCTAGGGAGGGGGCTAGGGATAGGAGATAGGAGATGGGGGCTAGGAGATGGGGGATAGGAGATAGGGGAGGGGGCTAGGAGATGGGGGCTAGGCGAGGGGGCTAGGGGAGGGGCTAGGACATAGGGGCTAGGAGATGGGGGGCTAGGGCAGAGGAGATAGATGGGGGCTAGGGAGGGGGATAGGGCCTTGGAGAGGAGATAGGAGATGGGGGTTAGGAGATGGGGGTTAGGAGATGGGGGTTAGGGAGGGGGCTAGGAGAGAGGGGCTAGGAGATGGGGGCTAGGGAAGGGGGCTAGGAGAGAGGGGCTAGGTCATAGGGGCTAGGGAAGAGGAGATGGGGGTTAGGATATGGGGGCTAGGGGAGGGGGCTAGGGGAGGGGGCTAGGGATAGGAGACTGGGGCTAGGAGATGGGGGCTAGGGGAGGGGCTAGGGGAGGCTAGGAGATGGGGGCTAGGGGGATAGAGATAGGGATGGGGGCTAGAGATGGGGGCTAGGAGATGGGGGCTAGGAGATGGGGGCTAGAGATGGGGGAGGGGCTAGGTGATGGGGCTAGGGAGGGGGCTATAGGAGATGGGGGCTAGGGGAGGGGGATAGGGGATAGGAGATAGGAGATGGGGGCTAGGAGATGGGGGATAGGAGATAGGGGAGGGGGCTAGGAGATGGGGGCTAGGCGAGGGGCTAGGGGGGAGGGGCTAGGACATAGGGGCTAGGAGATGGGGGCTAGGGGCAGAGGAGATAGATGGGGGCTAGGGGAGGGGGATAGGGCCTTGGAGAGGAGATAGGAGATGGGGGTTAGGAGATGGGGGTTAGGGAGGGGGCTAGGAGAGAGGGGCTAGGAGAGAGGGGCTAGGAGATGGGGGCTAGGAGAGAGGGGCTAGGTCATAGGGGCTAGGGAAGAGGAGATGGGGTTAGGATATGGGGGCTAGGGGAGGGGGCTAGGGCAGGGGGCTAGGACATAGGGGCTAGGGAAGAGGAGATAGATGGGGGCTAGGGAGGGGATAGGGGCTTGGAGAGGAGATGGGGGCTAGGGGATAGGAGATAGATGGGGGCTAGGGATGGGGGCTAGGGGATAGGGGCTAGGGGGATAGGAGATGGGGGCTAGGAGATGGGGCTAGGGGATGGGGGCTAGGGGACGGGGCTAGGAGATAGGAGGTGGGGGCTAGGAGATGGGGGCTAGGGGATGGGGGCTAGGAGATGGGGGCTAGGAGATGGGGGCTAGGAGATGGGGGCTAGGGGAGAGGGGCTAGGGGGGGGCTAGGGGCTAGGGGATAGGAGACGGGGCTAGGAGATGGGGGTTAGGAGATGGGGCTAGGGGATGGGGGCTAGGAGATGGGGGCTAGGGGAGGGGGCTAGGGGATAGGAGACTGGGGCTAGGGAGATGGGGGCTAGGGGAGGGGGCTAGGGCTTAGGAGACGGGGGCTAGGAGACGGGGGCTAGGGGACGGGGGCTAGGAGACGGGGGCTAGGAGACGGGGGCTAGGAGATGGGGGCTAGGTGATGGAGGCTAGGAGAGGGGGATAGGAGATGGGGCTAGGGGAGGGGGCTAGGGGATAGGAGATAGGAGATGGGGGCTAGGAGATGGCGGATAGGGGCTAGATAGGGAGGGGGCTAGGAGATGGGGGCTAGGCGAGGGGGCTAGGGAAGGGGGGCTAGGGGAGGGGCTAGGACATAGGGGCTAGGAGATGGGGGCTAGGGCAGAGGAGATAGATGGGGGCTAGGGGAGGGGATAGGGCCTTGGAGAGGGGGCTAGATAGGAGATGGGGGCTAGGGAGGGGGCTAGGGGAGGGGCTAGGAGATGGGGGCTAGGGAAGGGGGCTAGGAGAGAGGGGCTAGGTCATAGGGGCTAGGGAGAGGAGATGGGGGTTAGGATATGGGGGCTAGGGGAGGGGGCTAGGGCAGGGGGGCTAGGGGAGAGGGGCTAGGACATAGGGGCTAGGAAGAGGAGATAGATGGGGGCTAGGGGGGGGATAGGGGCTTGGAGAGGAGATGGGGGCTAGGGGATAGGAGATGGGGGCTAGGAGATGGGGGAGGGGATAGGGGGCTAGGGGATAGGAGATGGGGCTAGGGGGGCTAGGGGGCTAGGGATTAGGAGATGGGGGCTAGGAGATGGGGGCTAGGAGATGGGGGCTAGGAGATGGGGGCTAGGGGATAGGAGATGGGGATGGGGGATAGGAGATAGGGGCTAGGGATGGGGCTAGGAGATGGGGCTAGGGGAGAGGGCTAGGGATATAGGAGATGGGGGCTAGGAGACTGGGGCTAGGAGATGGGGGCTAGGGGAGGGGGCTAGGGTTTAGGAGATGGGGGCTAGGAGATGGAGGCTAGGGGAGGGGCTAGGGGATAGGAGATAGGAGATGGGGGAGGGGGCTAGGATGATAGGAGATGGGGCTAGGGGATAGGAGATGGGGCTAGGAGACTGGGGCTAGGAGATAGGGGCTAGGTGAGGGGCTAGGGATTAGAGACTGGGGCTAGGAGATGGGGGCTAGGAGATGGGGGCTAGGGAGGGGGCTAGGGATCGGAGATAGGAGATAGGGGAGGGGGCTAGGCGATAGGGGTTAAGAGATAGGGGTTAGGGGAGAGAGGGGCTAGGAGATGGGGGTTAGGGAAGGGGGAGGGGAGAGGGCTAGGACATAGGGGCTAGGAGATGGGCTAGGAGATGGGGGCTAGGGCAGAGGAGATAGATGGGGGCTAGGGGAGGGGCTAGGGAAGGGGGCTAGTGGAGGGGGATAGGGGCTTGGAGAGGAGATGGGGGTTAGGAGATAGGGGTTAGGGGAGGGGCTAGGAGATGGGGGCTAGGGAAGGGGGCTAGAGAGGGCTAGGTCATAGGGGCTAGGGTAGAGGAGATAGGAGATGGGGGCTAGGGGAGGGGGATAGGGGCTTGGAGAGGAGATGGGAGATAGGGGCTGAAGATGTTTTCTTAAAGTCCTAACAGTTTACATTTGCATGCGAGTTTTATTATTTTACCCCTTCCTCCCCCATCTCCCCCTTCCTCTCCCCATCTCCCCCTTCCCCACCCCCATCTCCCCCTTCCTCCCCCCATCTCCCCCTTCCCCACCCCCATCTCCCCCTTCCTCCCCCCATCTCCCCTTCCCCACCCCCATCTCCCCCTTCCTCCCCCATCTCCCCCTTCCCCACCCCCATCTCCCCCTTCCTCCCCCCATCTCCTCCCCATTCCTCCCCCCATCTCCCCCTTCCTCCCCCACCTCCCCCCCATCTCCCCCTTCCTCCCCCATCTCCCCTTCCCCCCCATCCCCCTTCCCTCCCCATCCCCCCTTCCTCCCCCCTTCCCCACCCCCATCTCCCCCTTTCCCACCCCCATCTCCCCCTTCCTCCCCCATCTCCCCCTTCCCCCCCCATCTCCCCCCCCCCCCATCTCCCCCTCCCCCCCATCTCCCCTTCCCCCCATCTCCCCCTTCCTCCCCCCATCTCCCCTTCCATGTGTTTGATTCCTGGCCCGTGACAGAGGTTCACCCTTTATCCCTGTGTGTGTGTGTGTGTGTGTGTGTGTGTGTGTGTGTGTGTGTGTGTGTGTGTGTGTGTGTGTGTGTGTGTGTGTGTGTGTGTGTGTGTGTGTGTGTGTGTGTGTGTGTGTGTGACGGGGCCCTCAGATTAAGGCTTCCTGCTCTTTATTTGGGGTCAGCCCCTGAGAGGCGCTTTGGGGATTACACACACACACACACACACACACACACACACACACACACACACACACACACACACACACACACACACACACACACACACACACACACACACACACACACAAGAGGCCCCCCAGTCAGATCACAGGGTCTAACTGCATCACCACTCAGATGTGGAAACAGGCCAGTATATTGTATATATCAGTATATTGTATATAGACAGTATATTGTAACAGTATATTGTATATAAACAGTATATTGTATATAAACAGTATATTGTAACAGTATATTGTATATAAACAGTATATTGTATATATCAGTATATTGTATATAGACAGTATATTGTAACAGTATATTGTATATAAACAGTATATTGTATATAAACAGTATATTGTATAAACAGTATATTGTATATAAACAGTATATTGTATATAAACAGTATATTGTAACAGTATATTGTATATAAACAGTATATTGTATATAAACAGTATATTGTATATAAACAGTATATTGTATATAAACAGTATATTGTATATAAACAGTATATTGTATATAAACAGTATATTGTATATAAACAGTATATTGTATATAAACAGTATATTGTATATAAACAGTATATTGTATATAAACAGTATATTGTATATAAACAGTATATTGTATATAAACAGTATATTGTATATAAACAGTATATTGTATATAAACAGTATATTGTATATAAACAGTATATTGTATATAAACAGTATATTGTATATAAACAGTATATTGTATATAAACAGTATATTGTATATAAACAGTATATTGTATATAAACAGTATATTGTATATAAACAGTATATTGTATATAAACAGTATATTGTATATAAACAGTATATTGTATATAAACAGTATATTGTATATAAACAGTATATTGTATATATCAGGGTATTTGGGGGAAAGTTCCACTGGGAGTTTTTCCAATACAGTCAACCATTTTTTTGTAAATATATATATATATATATAAATATATATATATATATACTTTTTCCAGTTAATATCTGCAGTTGACTTGTGCGATATGTTAGTAGTTGGAGATAGTTGGGGGATAGTTGGAGATAGTTGGAGATAGTTGGGGGATAGTTAGGAGATAGTTGGGGATAGTTAGGAGATAGTTGGGGATAGTTAGGAGATAGTTGGGGGATAGTTAAGAGATAGTTGGGGATAGTTAGGAGATAATTAGAGATAGTTAATAGATAGTTAGGAGATAGTTGGGGATAGTTAGGAGATAGTTGGGGGATAGTTAAGAGATAGTTGGGGATAGTTAGGAGATAATTAGAGATAGTTAATAGATAGTTGGGAGATAGTTAGGAGATAGCTGGGGATAGTTAGTAATAGAGATAGTTGGGGGATAGTTAGAGGGGGGGATAGTTAGAGATAGCTGGGGGATAGTTAGGAGATAATTAGAGGATAGTTAATAGATAGTTGGGGGATAGTTGGAGATAGTTGGGGGATAGTTGGAGATAGTTGGGGGATAGTTAGAGATAGCTGGGGGATAGTTAGAGATAGCTGGAGGATAGTTATAGTTGGGGGATAGTTAGAGATAGCTGGGGGATAGTTAGAGATAGTTGGGGGATAGTTAAGAGATAGTTGGGGATGTGGGATAGTTAGGAGATAATTAGAGATAGTTAGGGGATGGGGGATCGTTAGAAGATAGTTATGGGATCGTTAGAGAAAGTTAAGAGGTAGTTGGGAGATAGTTAGGAGATAGTTGGGGGATAGTTAGGAGATAATTAGAGATAGTTGGGGATAGTTAAGAGATAGTTGGGGGATAGTTAGGAGATAATTAGAGATAGTTAATAGATAGTTGGGAGATAGTTAGGAGATAGTTGGGGGATAGTTAGGAGATAATCAGAGATCGTTAATAGATAGAGATAGTTGGGAGATAGTTAGGAGATAGTTGGGGGATAGTTAGGAGATAATTAGAGATAGTTAGGGGATGGGGGATCGTTAGAAGATAGTTATGGGATCGTTAGAGAAAGTTAAGAGATAGTTGGGAGATAGTTATAGATAGTTAAGAGGCAGTTAAGAAATAGTTAGAAATAGTTGGGGGATCGTTAGGAGATAGTTATGGGATCGTTAGAGATAGAGATAATTTGGGATAGTTGGGGGATAGTTAGGAGATATTTCGCTACACTCACACTAACATCTGCTAACCATGTGTATGTGACAAATAAAAATTTGATTTAGATAGAGATAGTTGGGGATAGTTGGGGGATAGTTAGAGATAGTTGGGGGATAGTTAGAGATAGTTGGGTGATAGTTTAGAGATAGTTAGGGGATCGTTAGGAGATAGTTAATAGTTAGGGATAGTTAGAGATAGTTGGATCGTTAGGAGATAGTTGGGGATAGTTAGGAGATGGGGGATGGAGATAGTTGGGGGAGATGGGGAGGACTGAGAGAGATGGGGGAGGGGGAGAGAGATAGGAGGACGGAGAGAGATGGGAGAGAAATGGGGGAGGGGGGAGAGAGAGAGAGACGGCGAGAGAATCAGAGAGGTGTTTGATGAAGGCTCAAGGCTGTGTGTCAGTGTTTGTCTAAAGGCTAAAGTGCCCTCTCTGCTAAACGAGAGATAGTTGGGGGAGGATGGAGAGAGATGTGGGAGGACGGAGAGAGAGAGATG
>NW_025747971.1:15000-30000 GCF_021184085.1 Oncorhynchus gorbuscha | reverse complement strand
ACACACACACACACTGCACACAGTTACCTGTACCCATCAGTAACAGTCAGTAATATATTGACTCTTCTCTTCCTTCTGTGTGTGTGTGTAATCTGTACCGTCTCTGCGTGTAGGAGCCGTGTTGCTTGTTGTGCGGGGAGCGTGGTCACATAATGCTGTCGTGTCCCAGCAAACATTGCAGGAACTAATACGGTCTGCCCGGTCACTTGGACAAGGTGTGTGTAATACCCAGCCTCCGATACAGATGGTGTTATCGCTGTGGCGTACAGGGACACCTTAACGACGTGAGTCTCACACACACACACACTCACTCACTCACTCACTCACTCCATCCCCCCTCTCTCTCTCTCTCTCTCTCTCTCTCTCTCTCCATCCTTTTCTCTCTCTCTCTCCATCCTTCTCTCTCTCTCCATCCTTCTCTCTCTCTCTCTCCATCTTTCTCTCTCTCTCTATCTCTCTCTCTCCATCCTCTCTCTAATAATAATAATAATATAATATAATAATAATACATAATATCTCTAATAATAATAATAAATAATAATACTCTATAATCTCTCTAATCTCTCTCTCTCTCTCTCTCTATCCTTCTAATCTCTAATATAATCCATCCTTTTCTATAATCTCCCTCCTCTCTCCATCCTATTCTATAATCTCCATCCTTTTCTCTCTCCCTCCTCTCTCCATCCTAATCTCTCTCTCTCTCTCATCCTTCTCTCTCTCTAATCCTCTCTCTCATCCTCTCTTCTCTCTCTCTCTCCATCCTAATATCTCCATCCTTCTCTAATCCATCCTTCTCTAATCTCTCTCTCCATCCTCTTCTAATCTCTCTCATAATTCTCTATAATATATCCTTCTCTCTCTCTCTCCATCATTATCTCTTCTCTCTCCATCCCCTCGCGTCTCTCTCTCCATCCTTCTCTCTCTCTCCATCCTCTCTCTCTCTCTCTCTCTCCATCCTCTCTCTCTCCATCCTTCTCTCACTCCATCCTTCTCTCTCTCTCTCTCCATCCTTCTCTCTCTCTCTCTCCATCCTTCTCTCTCTCTCCATCCCTTTCTTTCTCTCCATCCTTCTCTCTCTCTCTCCATCCTCTCTCTCTCCATCCTCTCTCTCTCCATCCTCTCTCTCTCCATCCTTCTCTCTCTCTGTCTCTCTCTCCATCCTTCTCTCTCTCCATCCTTCTCTCTCTCTCCATCCTCTTCTCTCTCTCTCCATCCTCTTCTCTCTCTCTCCATCCTCTTCTCTCTCTCTCTCCATCATTATCTCTCTCCATCCTATTCTCTCTCTCTCTCCATCCTCTTCTCTCTCTCTCTCCATCATTATCTCTCTCTCTCCATCCTATTCTCTAATCTCCATCCTCTTCTCTCTCTCTCTCCATCCTCTTCTCTCTCTCTCCATCCTTCTCTCTCTCTCTCTCCATCCTAATTCTCTCTCTCTCCATCCTTCTCTCTCTCCCATCCTTTCTCTCTCTCTCCATCCCCTCGCTCTCTCTCTCTCTCTCTCTCTCCATCCCCTCGCTCTCTCTCTCTCTCTCTCTCTCCATTCTCTCTCTCTCTCTCCATCCTCTCTCTCCACCCTCTCTCTCCATCCTTTTCTCTCTCTCTCTCCATCATTCTCTCTCTCTCTCCATCCTCTTCTCTCTCTCTCTCCATCATTATCTCTCTCTCTCCATCCTATTCTCTCTCTCTCTCCATCCTATTCTCTCTCTCTCTCCATCCTATTCTCTCTCTCTCTCCATCCTCTTCTCTCTCTCTCTCCATCATTATCTCTCTCTCTCCATCCTATTCTCTCTCTCTCTCCATCCTCTTCTCTCTCTCTCTCCATCCTCTTCTCTCTCTCTCTCCATCCTTCTCTCTCTCTCTCTCCATCCTTCTCTCTCTCTCCATCCTTTTCTCTCTCTCTCCCATCCCCTCGCTCTCTCTCTCTCTCTCTCTCTCCATCCCCTCGCTCTCTCTCTCTCTCTCTCTCTCCATTCTCTCTCTCTCTCTCCATCCTCTCTCTCCATCCTCTCTCTCCATCCTTTTCTCTCTCTCTCTCCATCCTTTTCTCTCTCTCTCTCCATCCCCTCGCTCTCTCTCTCCATCCCCTCGCTCTCTCTCTCCATCCCCTCGCTCTCTCTCTCTCTCTCCATCATTCTCTCTCCATCATTCTCTCTCTCTTTCCATCCTTTCTCTCTCTCTCCATCCCCTCGCTCTCTCTCTCCATCATTCTTCTCTCTCTCCATCCTTTTCTCTCTCTCTCCATCCCCTCTCACTCTCTCTCCATCCCCTCGCTCTCTCTCCATCATTCTCTCTCCATCATTCTCTCTCTCTTTCCATCCTTTTCTCTCTCTCTCCATCCTTCTCTCTCTCTCCATCTCTATTTCTCCCTGTGGAGGTCTATCTGTGTGTGTTGTCGGCAGAGAGGCGAGGCGTGTGACACTCACGCTCCGTCAAGCGTCTGTCTTTAATGAGAGACCCAGGGGACAGAGACCTGACACACACACACACACACACACACACACACACACACACACACACACACACACACACACACACACACACACACACACACACACACACACACACACACACACACACACACACACACACACACATATATAAACAAGTGATTTTGGGGGGAGAGCTATAGAGTGAAAGACTTGCCCTTTCTCTCTCTGTCTCGCTGTCTCTCTCTCTCTCGATCTGTCTTGCTGTCTGTCTCTCTCTCTAATGTCTCTCTAATCTCTCTCTCTCATAATCTCTCTCTCTCTCTCTCATCTCTCTCTCTCGCTCTCTCTCCCTCTCTCTCTGTCTCTTTCTCTCTGTCTCTCAGTAGGAGTCTTTTAGATAATAGGAGTAGCCCGCTGCGCCTATGACATTTTCAATTTCCCACCGGGAGGCGGAAAACGCTGTCACAACTCCTGGAAAACTGTCAGACGCTCCGGAGAGAATGTTTTAGACACAGTTTTACTGAGAGGGAGGGAGGGAGGGAGGGAGGGAGGGAGGGAGGATATAGAGAGAGAAGAGAATAGAGATAATATAGATAAGAGAAGAGAGAGAGAGAGAGAGAATAGAGAGAGAGAGAGATAGAGAGAGAGAGAGAGAGCTTTAGACACAGTTGGATTGGGGAGAGATGCCCTCTCTCTCTGCATCCGTTTGATAAAACCAGTTACACACACACACACACACACACACACACACACACACACACACACATACACACATACACACACACACACACACACAGAGAGTTCATGTGCTTTCTGTTTCACACACTGATTGATAATATTCTCTCCTCAGGCCTGCCCAGAGATATGGAGACAGTACCACATCACGGTAAGACTGTGTGTGTGTGTGTGTGTGTGTGTGTGTGTGTGTGTAATAATAATGTGTGTAATGTGTGTGTGTGTGTGTGTGTGTGTGTGTGTGTGTGATATAGACCTCAGCCTAAGAGAAAAGAGCAGCTTGTTTGTCAATTAAAAGACGTGATAAAGCATGAAATGGGCTGCCAACAACCTCACGGGAGCAGACTGTGTCTGTAGACAGGGGTGGTCTGTCTGTCTGTCACTCTCCTCTATGGAGATTAATTAGCCTGCTCAGTTTAATGGAAGGAGCTGCTTCATTAGACTACTGGAGGAGAGAGGTGGAGGAGGGAGAGGAGGAGGAGGGAGGGAGGGAGGGAGAGGATGACGAGGGAGAGAAGAGGAGGGAGGGAGGGGGAGAGGAGGAGGAGGAGGGAGAGGAGGAGGAGGGAGGGAGAGGGAGGAGGAGGAGGGAGAGGAGGAGGAGGGAGAGAGGAGGATGAGGAGGGAGAGGAGGAGGGAGGGAGAGGATGAGGAGGGAGAGAGGAGGAGGGAGGGAGAGGAGGGAGAGAGGAGGAGGGAGAGAGAGGAGGAGGGAGGGAGAGGAGGGAGAGAGGAAGAGGAGGAGGGAGAGAGAGGGAGAGGAGGAGGAGGGAGAGGAGGGAGAGAGGAGGAGGGAGAGAGGAGGAGGAGGAGGGAGGGAGGAGGAGGGAGGGAGAGGAGGGAGAGAGGAGGAGGAGGGAGAGAGAGGAGATGAGGAGGGAGAGTAGGAGGGAGGGAGAGGAGGGGAGATAGGAGGAATTATAATACATAGGGAGAGAAGAGGAGGAAGAGGAGGAGGAGGGAGGGAGGGAGAGAAGGAGGAGGGAGGGAGGGAGGGAGGGAGGGAGAGGAGGAATAATAATAGGGAGAGGAGGGAGGGAGGGAGGGAGGGGAGGGAGGGAGGGAGGGAGGGAGGGAGGGAGGGAGAGGGAGGGAGGGAGAGAAGAGGGGGAGGTGGGAGAGGGAGAGAAGAGGAGTAATGGAGAGAGAAGAGGGAGGGAGAGAAGAGGAGGGAGGAGGGAGAGAGTGTAGGAGGGAGAGAGTGTAGGAGGGAGAGAGTGTAGGAGAGAGAGAGGAGGAGGGAGAGAGTGCAGGAGGGAGGGAGGAGGAGGGAGAGAGAGAGAGAAGGAGAGAGGAGGAGAAGGGAGGGAGGGAGAGAAGAGGAGAGAGGGAGGGAGAGAGAGTAGAGAAGGGAGGGAGGGAAGAGGAGGGAGAGGAGGAGGGAGAGAGAGAGAGAAGGAGAGAGGAGGAGAAGGGAGGGAGGGAGAGAAGAGGAGGGAGGGAGGGAGGGAGAGAGAAGAGGAGGGAGGGAGGGAGAGAACTGGAGGGAGGGAGAGAGGAGGGAGAGGGAGAGAGAAGAGGAGGAAGAGGGAGAGAGAAGAGGAGGAAGAGGGAGAGAGAAGAGGAGGGAGGGAGAGAGAAGAGGAGGGAGGGAGACTGAAGAGGAGGGAGAGAGAAGAGGAGGGAGAGGGAGAGAGAAGAGGAGGGAGAGGGAGAGAGAAGAGGAGGGAGAGAGTGTAGGAGGGAGGGAGTAGGAGTGGAGGGAGAGAGGAGGAGGAGACTGGGAGGAGGAGGACCCTTCATGTTCAGCGATGTCCGGCAGCCAATCAGGCTCTCTGTTACTGCCGGCTACATTTCCTACTTCGTATTAAACTCGTCCGTCGAACTCGATCCCTCTTGATCTGAAACCATCTGCATCTCGTAGGTGTTGACTGGCGCCTGTCGGTCACAAAGCCAGCGATGACAGGGAAACGAAGGGAGAGGTTCCACTCTCCCCTAAATCTGTCCAGAATCTACCCAATGTGTTTCTATGTGATTTAGGAGCTAAGATACAGGAAGTGAATTTGTCTCAGGGAAACGAAGGGAGAGGTTTCACTCTGTCTGCATGAGTGAGTCTGTCTGCCTCTTGGTGTAGTCGTGATGCTGAGTGAGTCTGTCTGCCTCTTGGTGTAGTCGTGATGCTGAGTGATGCTGAGTGAGTCTGTCTGCCTCTTGGTGTAGTCGTGATGCTGAGTGAGTCTGTCTGCCTCTTGGTGTAGTGTCGTGATGCTGAGTGAGTCTGTCTGCCTCTTGGTGTAGTCGTGATGCTGAGTGATGCTGAGTGAGTCTGTCTGCCTCTTGGTGTAGTCGTGATGCTGAGTGAGTCTGTCTGCCTCTTGGTGTAGTCGTGATGCTGAGTGAGTCTGTCTGCCTCTTGGTGTCATCATTAGTCATGATGCTGAGTGAGTCTGTCTGCCTCTTGGTGTAGTCGTGATGCTGAGTGAGTCTGTCTGCCTCTTGGTGTCATCATTCGTCATGATGCTGAGTGAGTCTGTCTGCCTCTTGGTGTAGTCGTGATGCTGAGTGAGTCTGTCTGCCTCTTGGTGTCATCATTAGTCATGATGCTGAGTGAGTCTGTCTGCCTCTTGGTGTAGTCGTGATGCTGAGTGAGTCTGTCTGCCTCTTGGTGTCATCATTCGTCATGATGCTGAGTGAGTCTGTCTGCCTCTTGGTGTAGTCGTGATGCTGAGTGAGTCTGTCTGCCTCTTGGTGTAGTCGTGATGCTGAGTGAGTCTGTCTGCCTCTTGGTGTCGTCATTAGTCGTGACGCTGAGTGTGATTTTGAGAGACGGAAACCAAAACCATACATTTATTTAAGAAGATAATGTGGGCTATTTATCTCATTTTTATTTTTTAATAAAATCCACAATCGAAGAACAAACATCATTGTGGTAATTCATATCTTGTAACTAAGACTTTAATCTCAAGAGAAGACAGGTTATAAAGGTTTAAATATTATTTTACATAGAAAATATTCCTGATCAAATAGGCCTAGAAAATACACTGAATTAATTTTCAGTCATTTAAATTGTAAAGCCATGTTTTACCACAACTAATATTTCAGACGGGACCAATGCATTACAATGTACCAGAGTTCACCTACATAGAGCTCCTTCTGAAAAAAACACAAAATCTAAACCAGTGGGGCAACCCCCCCCAGACACCCCTCCCTGTTGGCTACTCTATATACCTGCAGTGGTAGTGACATTTAGACTATTGTCATTTAGCTGACGTTCTGAGCCAGAGCCACATACAGGACATTCATCTAGAGTAGAGGCATGACCGCCTCATGCCTCCAGGTAGAGTCAGTACCACCACCTCATGCCTCCAGGTAGAGTCAGTACCACCACCTCATACCTCCAGGTAGAGTCAGTACCACCACCTCATACCTTCAGGTAGAGTCAGTACCACCACCTCATTCCTCCAGGTAGAGTCAGTACCACCACCTCATACCTCCAGGTAGAGTCAGTACCACCACCTCATACGTCCAGGTAGAGTCAGTACCACCCCCTCATACCTCCAGGTAGAGTCAGTACCACCACCTCATACCTCCAGGTAGAGTCAGTACCACCACCTCATACCTCCAGGTAGAGTCAGTACCACCACCTCATACCTCCAGGTAGAGTCAGGACCACCTCATGCCTCCAGGTAGAGTCAGGACCACCTCATGCCTCCAGGTAGAGTCAGGACCACCTCATGCCTCCAGGTAGAGTCAGTACCACCTCATACCTCCAGGTAGAGTCAGGACCACCTCATGCCTCCAGGTAGAGTCAGTACCACCACCTCATACCTCCAGGTAGAGTCAGTACCACCACCTCATTCCTCCAGGTAGAGTCAGTACCACCACCTCATACCTCCAGGTAGAGTCAGTACCACCACCTCATACCTCCAGGTAGAGTCAGTACCACCACCTCATTCCTCCAGGTAGAGTCAGTACCACCACCTCATTCCTCCAGGTAGAGTCAGTACCACCACCTCATACCTCCAGGTAGAGTCAGGACCACCTCATACCTCCAGGTAGAGTCAGGACCACCTCATGCCTCCAGGTAGAGTCAGTACCACCTCATACCTCCAGGTAGAGTCAGTACCACCACCTCATACCTCCAGGTAGAGTCAGTACCACCACCTCATACCTCCAGGTAGAGTCAGTACCACCACCTCATACCTCCAGGTAGAGTCAGGACCACCTCATACCTCCAGGTAGAGTCAGGACCACCTCATGCCTCCAGGTAGAGTCAGGACCACCTCATGCCTCCAGGTAGAGTCAGTACCACCTCATACCTCCAGGTAGAGTCAGTACCACCACCTCATACCTCCAGGTAGAGTCAGTACCACCACCTCATACCTCCAGGTAGAGTCAGTACCACCACCTCATACCTCCAGGTAGAGTCAGGACCACCACCTCATACCTCCAGGTAGAGTCAGGACCACCTCATACCTCCAGGTAGAGTCAGGACCACCTCATACCTCCAGGTAGAGTCAGGACCACCTCATACCTCCAGGTAGAGTCAGGACCACCTCATACCTCCAGGTAGAGTCAGGACCACCTCATACCTCCAGGTAGAGTCAGGACCACCTCATACCTCCAGGTAGAGTCAGGACCACCTCATACCTCCAGGTAGAGTCAGGACCACCTCATACCTCCAGGTAGAGTCAGGACCACCTCATACCTCCAGGTAGAGTCAGGACCACCACCTCATACCTCCAGGTAGAGTCAGTACCACCTCATACCTCCAGGTAGAGTCAGGACCACCTCATACCTTCAGGTAGAGTCAGTACCACCAACTCATACCTCCAGGTAGAGTCAGGGCCACCTCATACCTCCAGGTAGAGTCAGTACCACCACCTCATACCTCCAGGTAGAGTCAGGGCCACCTCATACCTCCAGGTAGAGTCAGGACCATCTCATACCTCCAGGTAGAGGCAGGACCACCACCTCATACCTTCAGGTAGAGGCAGGACCACCTCATACCTCCAGGTAGAGTCAGTACCACCACCTCATACCTCCAGGTAGAGTCAGTACCACCACCTCATTCCTCCAGGTAGAGTCAGTACCACCACCTCATACCTCCAGGTAGAGTCAGTACCACCACCTCATACCTCCAGGTAGAGTCGGTACCACCACCTCATTCCTCCAGGTAGAGTCAGTACCACCACCTCATTCCTCCAGGTAGAGTCAGTACCACCACCTCATACCTCCAGGTAGAGTCAGGACCACCTCATACCTCCAGGTAGAGTCAGGACCACCTCATGCCTCCAGGTAGAGTCAGTACCACCTCATACCTCCAGGTAGAGTCAGTACCACCACCTCATACCTCCAGGTAGAGTCAGTACCACCACCTCATACCTCCAGGTAGAGTCAGTACCACCACCTCATACCTCCAGGTAGAGTCAGGACCACCTCATACCTCCAGGTAGAGTCAGGACCACCTCATGCCTCCAGGTAGAGTCAGGAGGTAGAGTCCACCTCATGCCTCCAGGTAGAGTCAGTACCACCACCTCATACCTCCAGGTAGAGTCAGTACCACCACCTCATACCTCCAGGTAGAGTCAGTACCACCACCTCATACCTCCAGGTAGAGTCAGTACCACCACCTCATACCTCCAGGTAGAGTCAGTACCACCACCTCATACCTCCAGGTAGAGTCAGGACCACCTCATACCTCCAGGTAGAGTCAGGACCACCTCATACCTCCAGGTAGAGTCAGTACCACCTCATACCTCCAGGTAGAGTCAGGACCACCTCATACCTCCAGGTAGAGTCAGGACCACCTCATACCTCCAGGTAGAGTCAGGACCACCTCATACCTCCAGGTAGAGTCAGGACCACCTCATACCTCCAGGTAGAGTCAGGACCACCTCATACCTCCAGGTAGAGTCAGGACCACCTCATACCTCCAGGTAGAGTCAGGACCACCTCATACCTCCAGGTAGACCCACCTCATACCTCCAGGTAGAGTCAGGACCACCACCTCATACCTCCAGGTAGAGTCAGTACCACCTCATACCTCCAGGTAGAGTCAGGACCACCTCATACCTTCAGGTAGAGTCAGTACCACCAACTCATACCTCCAGGTAGAGTCAGGGCCACCTCATACCTCCAGGTAGAGTCAGTACCACCACCTCATACCTCCAGGTAGAGTCAGGGCCACCTCATACCTCCAGGTAGAGTCAGGACCATCTCATACCTCCAGGTAGAGGCAGGACCACCACCTCATACCTTCAGGTAGAGGCAGGACCACCTCATACCTCCAGGTAGAGTCAGTACCACCACCTCATACCTCCAGGTAGAGTCAGTACCACCTCATACCTCCAGGTAGAGTCAGTACCACCACCTCATACCTCCAGGTAGAGTCAGTACCACCACCTCATACCTCCAGGTAGAGTCAGTACCACCTCATACCTCCAGGTAGAGTCAGTACCACCACCTCATACCTCCAGGTAGAGTCAGTACCACCACCTCATACCTCCAGGTAGAGTCAGTACCACCTCATACCTCCAGGTAGAGTCAGGACCACCTCATACCTTCAGGTAGAGTCAGTACCACCACCTCATACCTCCAGGTAGAGTCAGTACCACCACCTCATACCTCCAGGTAGAGTCAGGACCACCTCATACCTCCAGGTAGAGTCAGGACCACCTCATACCTTCAGGTAGAGTCAGTACCAACACCTCATACCTCCAGGTAGAGTCAGTACCACCTCATACCTCCAGGTAGAGTCAGGACCACCTCATACCTTCAGGTAGAGTCAGTACCACCAACTCATACCTCCAGGTAGAGTCAGGGCCACCTCATACCTCCAGGTAGAGTCAGTACCACCACCTCATACCTCCAGGTAGAGTCAGGGCCACCTCATACCTCCAGGTAGAGTCAGGACCATCTCATACCTCCAGGTAGAGGCAGGACCACCACCTCATACCTCCAGGTAGAGTCAGTACCACCACCTCATACCTCCAGGTAGAGTCAGTACCACCACCTCATACCTCCAGGTAGAGTCAGTACCACCTCATACCTCCAGGTAGAGTCAGGACCACCTCATACCTTCAGGTAGAGTCAGTACCACCACCTCATACCTCCAGGTAGAGTCAGTACCACCACCTCATACCTCCAGGTAGAGTCAGGACCACCTCATACCTCCAGGTAGAGTCAGGACCACCTCATACCTCCAGGTAGAGTCAGGACCACCTCATACCTTCAGGTAGAGTCAGTACCAACACCTCATACCTCCAGGTAGAGTCAGGACCACCTCATACCTCCAGGTAGAGTCAGGACCACCTCATACCTTCAGGTAGAGTCAGTACCACCACCTCATACCTCCAGGTAGAGTCAGGACCACCTCATACCTCCAGGTAGAGGCCCACCTCATACCTCCAGGTAGAGTCAGTACCACCACCTCATACCTCCAGGTAGAGTCAGTACCACCTCATACCTCCAGGTAGAGTCCACCTCATACCTTCAGGTAGAGTCAGTACCACCACCTCATACCTCCAGGTAGAGTCAGTACCACCACCTCATACCTCCAGGTAGAGTCAGGACCACCTCATACCTCCAGGTAGAGTCAGTACCACCACCTCATACCTCCAGGTAGAGTCAGGACCACCTCATACCTTCAGGTAGAGTCAGTACCACCACCTCATACCTCCAGGTAGAGTCAGTACCACCACCTCATACCTTCAGGTAGAGGCAGGACCACCTCATACCTCCAGGTAGAGTCAGTACCACCACCTCATACCTCCAGGTAGAGTCAGTACCACCTCATACCTCCAGGTAGAGTCAGGACCACCTCATACCTTCAGGTAGAGTCAGTACCACCACCTCATACCTCCAGGTAGAGTCAGTACCACCACCTCATACCTCCAGGTAGAGTCAGGACCACCTCATACCTCCAGGTAGAGTCAGTACCACCACCTCATACCTCCAGGTAGAGTCAGGACCACCTCATACCTCCAGGTAGAGTCAGGACCACCTCATACCTCCAGGTAGAGTCAGGACCACCTCATACCTCCAGGTAGAGTCAGGACCACCTCATACCTTCAGGTAGAGTCAGTACCAACACCTCATACCTCCAGGTAGAGTCAGGACCACCTCATACCTCCAGGTAGAGTCAGGACCACCTCATACCTTCAGGTAGAGTCAGTACCACCACCTCATACCTCCAGGTAGAGTCAGGACCACCTCATACCTCCAGGTAGAGTCAGTACCACCACCTCATACCTCCAGGTAGAGTCAGTACCACCTCATAACTCCAGGTAGAGTCAGGACCACCTCATACCTCCAGGTAGAGTCAGTACCACCACCTCATACCTCCAGGTAGAGTCAGGACCACCTCATACCTCCAGGTAGAGTCAGTACCACCACCTCATACCTCCAGGTAGAGTCAGTACCACCTCATACCTCCAGGTAGAGTCAGGACCACCTCATACCTTCAGGTAGAGTCAGTACCACCACCTCATACCTCCAGGTAGAGTCAGTACCACCACCTCATACCTCCAGGTAGAGTCAGGACCACCTCATACCTTCAGGTAGAGTCAGTACCACCACCTCATACCTCCAGGTAGAGTCAGTACCACCACCTCATACCTCCAGGTAGAGTCAGGACCACCTCATACCTCCAGGTAGAGTCAGGACCACCTCATACCTCCAGGTAGAGTCAGGACCACCTCATACCTTCAGGTAGAGTCAGTACCAACACCTCATACCTCCAGGTAGAGTCAGGACCACCTCATACCTCCAGGTAGAGTCAGGACCACCTCATACCTCCAGGTAGAGTCAGGACCACCTCATACCTTCAGGTAGAGTCAGTACCACCACCTCATACCTCCAGGTAGAGTCAGGACCACCTCATACCTCCAGGTAGAGGCAGGACCACCTCATACCTCCAGGTAGAGTCAGTACCACCACCTCATACCTCCAGGTAGAGTCAGTACCACCTCATACCTCCAGGTAGAGTCAGTACCACCACCTCATACATCCAGGTAGAGTCAGTACCACCACCTCATACCTCCAGGTAGAGTCAGGACCACCTCATACCTCCAGGTAGAGTCAGGACCACCTCATACCTCCAGGTAGAGTCAGGACCACCTCATACCTCCAGGTAGAGTCAGGACCACCTCATACCTTCAGGTAGAGTCAGTACCAACACCTCATACCTCCAGGTAGAGTCAGGACCACCTCATACCTCCAGGTAGAGTCAGGACCACCTCATACCTTCAGGTAGAGTCAGTACCACCACCTCATACCTCCAGGTAGAGTCAGGACCACCTCATACCTCCAGGTAGAGTCAGGACCACCTCATACCTCCAGGTAGAGTCAGGACCACCTCATACCTCCAGGTAGAGTCAGGACCACCTCATACCTCCAGGTAGAGTCAGGACCACCTCATACCTCCAGGTAGAGTCAGGACCACCTCATACCTTCAGGTAGAGTCAGTACCAACACCTCATACCTCCAGGTAGAGTCAGGACCACCTCATACCTCCAGGTAGAGTCAGGACCACCTCATACCTTCAGGTAGAGTCAGTACCACCACCTCATACCTCCAGGTAGAGTCAGGACCACCTCATACCTCCAGGTAGAGTCAGTACCACCTCATACCTCCAGGTAGAGTCAGTCATACCTCCAGGTAGAGTCAGGACCACCTCATACCTCCAGGTAGAGTCAGGACCACCTCATACCTTCAGGTAGAGTCAGTACCACCCTCATACCTCCAGGTAGAGTCAGGACCACCTCATACCTCCAGGTAGAGTCAGGACCACCTCATACCTTCAGGTAGAGTCAGTACCACCACCTCATACCTCCAGGTAGAGTCAGGACCACCTCATACCTCCAGGTAGAGTCAGTACCACCACCTCATACCTCCAGGTAGAGTCAGTACCACCTCATACCTCCAGGTAGAGTCAGGACCACCTCATACCTCCAGGTAGAGTCAGTACCACCACCTCATACCTCCAGGTAGAGTCAGGACCACCTCATACCTTCAGGTAGAGTCAGTACCACCACCTCATACCTCCAGGTAGAGTCAGTACCACCACCTCATACCTCCAGGACCACCTCAGGTAGAGTCAGTACCACCACCTCATACCTTCAGGTAGAGTCAGTACCAACACCTCATACCTCCAGGTAGAGTCAGGACCACCTCATACCTCCAGGTAGAGTCAGGACCACCTCATACCTCCAGGTAGAGTCAGTACCACCACCTCATACCTCCAGGTAGAGTCAGGACCACCTCATACCTCCAGGTAGAGGCAGGACCACCTCATACCTCCAGGTAGAGTCAGTACCACCACCTCATACCTCCAGGTAGAGTCAGTACCACCTCATACCTCCAGGTAGAGTCAGGACCACCTCATACCTTCAGGTAGAGTCAGTACCACCACCTCATACCTCCAGGTAGAGTCAGTACCACCACCTCATACCTCCAGGTAGAGTCAGGACCACCTCATACCTCCAGGTAGAGTCAGTACCACCACCTCATACCTCCAGGTAGAGTCAGGACCACCTCATACCTTCAGGTAGAGTCAGTACCACCACCTCATACCTCCAGGTAGAGTCAGTACCACCACCTCATACCTTCAGGTAGAGGCAGGACCACCTCATACCTCCAGGTAGAGTCAGTACCACCACCTCATACCTCCAGGTAGAGTCAGTACCACCTCATACCTCCAGGTAGAGTCAGGACCACCTCATACCTTCAGGTAGAGTCAGTACCACCACCTCATACCTCCAGGTAGAGTCAGTACCACCACCTCATACCTCCAGGTAGAGTCAGGACCACCTCATACCTCCAGGTAGAGTCAGGACCACCTCATACCTCCAGGTAGAGTCAGGACCACCTCATACCTTCAGGTAGAGTCAGTACCAACACCTCATACCTCCAGGTAGAGTCAGTACCACCTCATACCTCCAGGTAGAGTCAGGACCACCTCATACCTTCAGGTAGAGTCAGTACCACCACCTCATACCTCCAGGTAGAGTCAGTACCACCACCTCATACCTCCAGGTAGAGTCAGGACCACCTCATACCTCCAGGTAGAGTCAGGACCACCTCATACCTCCAGGTAGAGGCAGGACCACCTCATACCTCCAGGTAGAGTCAGTACCACCACCTCATACCTCCAGGTAGAGTCAGTACCACCACCTCATACCTCCAGGTAGAGTCAGTACCACCTCATACCTCCAGGTAGAGTCAGTACCACCACCTCATACCTCCAGGTAGAGTCAGTACCACCACCTCATACCTCCAGGTAGAGTCAGGACCACCTCATACCTCCAGGTAGAGTCAGGACCACCTCATACCTCCAGGTAGAGTCAGGACCACCTCATACCTCCAGGTAGAGTCAGGACCACCTCATACCTTCAGGTAGAGTCAGTACCAACACCTCATACCTCCAGGTAGAGTCAGGACCACCTCATACCTCCAGGTAGAGTCAGGACCACCTCATACCTTCAGGTAGAGTCAGTACCACCACCTCATACCTCCAGGTAGAGTCAGGACCACCTCATACCTCCAGGTAGAGTCAGGACCACCTCATACCTCCAGGTAGAGTCAGGACCACCTCATACCTCCAGGTAGAGTCAGGACCACCTCATACCTCCAGGTAGAGTCAGGACCACCTCATACCTCCAGGTAGAGTCAGGACCACCTCATACCTTCAGGTAGAGTCAGTACCAACACCTCATACCTCCAGGTAGAGTCAGGACCACCTCATACCTCCAGGTAGAGTCAGGACCACCTCATACCTTCAGGTAGAGTCAGTACCACCACCTCATACCTCCAGGTAGAGTCAGGACCACCTCATACCTCCAGGTAGAGGCAGGACCACCTCATACCTCCAGGTAGAGTCAGTACCACCACCTCA
>NW_025747971.1:0-5000 GCF_021184085.1 Oncorhynchus gorbuscha | reverse complement strand
ACAACAAACCCATCTGTGATGCTGAATCGCTACAAATTACAGAGGATTAAATAACATTCAAGTTCAACCTCTGTTTCGGTTTTATGTTGATTATAAATGCATTTGATGTAATATTTCATCCTAACAGTTTATCCAGAAGTATTCAGGCCCCTTACACTTTTTACACAGTTTGTTACATTACACCACAATGCCCCATTATGACATCACAATACCCAATAATGTCATCACAATGCCCCATAATGGCATCACAATACCCCATAATGACATCACAATACTCCATTATAACATCACAATACCCAATAATGACATCACAATACCCCATAATGACATCACAATGCCCCATAATGACATCACAATACCCCATAATGACATCACAATACCCCATAATGACATCACAATGCCCCATAATGACATCACAATACCCCATAATGACATCACAATACCCCATAATGACATCACAATACCCCATAATGACATCACAATACCCAATAATGACATCACAATACCCCATAATGACATCACAATACCCAATAATGACATCACAATACCCCATAATGACATCACAATACCCCATAATGACATCACAATGCCCCATAATGACATCACAATACCCCATAATGACATCACAATAACCCATAATGACATCACAATGCCCCATAATGACATCACAATGCCCCATAATGACATCACAATACCCCATAATGACATCACAATGCCCCATAATGACATCACAATACCCCATAATGACATCACAATACCCCATAATGACATCACAATACCCCATAATGACATCACAATAACCCATAATGACATCACAATACCCAATAATGACATCACAATACCCAATAATGACATCACAATACCTCAGAATGGGGTGAAGGTTCACCTTCCAACAGGACAACGACTTGGCACACAGCCAAGACAACACAGAAGTGGTTTCAGGACAAGTGTCAATGTCCTTGAGTGGCCCAGGGAGAGAGAGGACTCAGGTAGCAGACAGAGGGGGGACTCAGGTAGCAGACAGAGGGGGGACTCAGGTAGCAGACAGAGGGGGGACTCAGGTAGACGACAGGGGGGACTCAGGTAGCAGACAGAGGGGGGCTCAGGTAGACGACAGGGGGACTCAGGTAGCAGACAGGGGGGACTCAGGTAGACGACAGAGGGGGGACTCAGGTAGCAGACAGAGGGGGGGACTCAGGTAGCAGACAGAGGGGGGACTCAGGTAGACGACAGGGGGACTCAGGTAGCAGACAGAGGGGGGGGGCTCAGGTAGACGACAGGGGGACTCAGGTAGCAGACAGGGGGACTCAGGTAGACGACAGAGGGGGGACTCAGGTAGCAGACAGAGGGGGACTCAGGTAGACGACAGAGGGGGACTCAGGTAGACGACAGAGGGGGGGACTCAGGTAGACGACAGAGGGGGACTCAGGTAGACGACAGGGGGGGACTCAGGTGGACGACAGAGGGGGGACTCAGGTAGACGACAGAAGGGGGGACTCAGGTAGCAGACAGAGGGGGGACTCAGGTAGACGACAGAGGGGGGGGACTCAGGTAGCAGACAGAGGGGGGGACTCAGGTAGCTGACAGAGGGGGGGGACTCAGGTAGCAGACAGAGGAGGAGGGGAGAGAGGACTCAGGTAGCAGACAGAGGAGGAGGGAGTGAGGACTCAGGTAGCAGACAGAGGAGGAGGGAGTGAGGACTCAGGTAGCAGATAGAGGGGGGGACTCAGGTAGCAGACAGACGAGGAGGGGAGAGAGGACTCAGGTAGCAGACAGAGGAGGAGGGAGTGAGGACTCAGGTAGCAGACAGAGGAGGAGGGAGTGAGGACTCAGGTAGCAGACAGAGGAGGAGGGAGTGAGGACTCAGGTAGCAGACAGAGGAGGAGGGAGTGAGGACTCAGGTAGCAGACAGAGGAGGAGGGAGTGAGGACTCAGGTAGCAGACAGAGGGGGGGACTCAGGTAGACGACAGAGGGGGGACTCAGGTAGCAGACAGAGGGGGACTCAGGTAGCAGACAGAGGGGGACTCAGGTAGCAGACAGAGGGGGACTCAGGTAGCAGACAGAGGGGGGGGACTCAGGTAGCAGACAGAGGGGGGGGACTCAGGTAGACGACAGGGGGGACTCAGGTAGCAGACAGAGGGGGGGCTCAGGTAGACGACAGGGGGGACTCAGGTAGCAGACAGGGGGGGACTCAGGTAGCAGACAGGGGGACTCAGGTAGGCGACAGAGGGGGGGACTCAGGTAGCAGACAGAGGGGGGGGGACTCAGGTAGACGACAGAGGGGGGGGACTCAGGTAGACGACAGAGGGGGGGGACTCAGGTAGACGACAGAGGGGGACTCAGGTAGACGACAGGGGGGACTCAGGTGGACGACAGAGGGGGGACTCAGGTAGACGACAGAAGGGGGACTCAGGTAGCAGACAGAGGGGGGGACTCAGGTAGACGACAGAGGGGGGGACTCAGGTAGCAGACAGAGGGGGACTCAGGTAGCTGACAGAGGGGGGACTCAGGTAGCAGACAGAGGAGGAGGGAGAGAGGACTCAGGTAGCAGACAGAGGAGGAGGGAGTGAGGACTCAGGTAGCAGACAGAGGAGGAGGGAGTGAGGACTCAGGTAGCAGATAGAGGGGGGACTCAGGTAGCAGACAGACGAGGAGGGGAGAGAGGACTCAGGTAGCAGACAGAGGAGGAGGGAGTGAGGACTCAGGTAGCAGACAGAGGAGGAGGGAGTGAGGACTCAGGTAGCAGACAGAGGAGGAGGGGAGTGAGGACTCAGGTAGCAGACAGAGGAGGAGGGAGTGAGGACTCAGGTAGCAGACAGAGGAGGAGGGAGTGAGGACTCAGGTAGCAGACAGAGGGGGGACTCAGGTAGACGACAGAGGGGGGGACTCAGGTAGCAGACAGAGGGGGGACTCAGGTAGACGACAGAGGGGGGACTCAGGTAGCAGACAGAGGGGGGACTCAGGTAGACGACAGAGGGGGGACTCAGGTAGACGACAGAGAGGGGGACTCAGGTAGACGACAGAGGGGGACTCAGGTAGACGACAGAAGGGGGGACTCAGGTAGACGACAGAGGGGGGGGACTCAGGTAGACGACAGAGGGGGGACTCAGGTAGCAGACAGAGGGGGACTCAGGTAGACGACAGAGGGGGGCTCAGGTAGTAGACAGAGGGGGACTCAGGTAGACAACAGAGGGGGACTCAGGTAGCAGACAGAGGGGGGACTCAGGTAGCTGACAGAGGGGGGACTCAGGTAGCAGACAGAGGGGGACTCAGGTAGACGACATAGGGGGGACTCAGGTAGCAGACAGAGGGGGGACTCAGGTAGCTGACAGAGGGGGGACTCAGGTAGCAGACAGAGGAGGAGGGGAGAGAGGACTCAGGTAGCAGACAGAGGAGGAGGGAGTGAGGACTCAGGTAGCAGACAGAGGAGGACGGAGTGAGGACTCAGGTAGCAGATAGAGGGGGGGGGACTCAGGTAGCAGACAGACGAGGAGGGAGAGAGGACTCAGGTAGCAGACAGAGGAGGAGGAGTGAGGACTCAGGTAGCAGACAGAGGAGGAGGGAGTGAGGACTCAGGTAGCAGACAGAGGAGGAGGGAGTGAGGACTCAGGTAGCAGACAGAGGGGGGACTCAGGTAGACGACAGAGGGGGGGGACTCAGGTAGACGACAGAGGGGGACTCAGGTAGCAGACAGAGGGGGGACTCAGGTAGCTGACAGAGGGGGGGGAGTGAGGACTCAGGTAGCAGACAGAGGAGGAGGGAGTGAGGACTCAGGTAGCAGATAGAGGGGGGGGACTCAGGTAGCAGACAGACGAGGAGGGGAGAGAGGACTCAGGTAGCAGACAGAGGAGGAGGGAGTGAGGACTCAGGTAGCAGACAGAGGAGGAGGGAGTGAGGACTCAGGTAGCAGACAGAGGAGGAGGGAGTGAGGACTCAGGTAGCAGACAGAGGGGGGACTCAGGTAGACGACAGAGGGGGGAGACTCAGGTAGCAGACAGAGGGGGGGACTCAGGTAGACGACAGAGGGGGGACTCAGGTAGCAGACAGAGGGGGGAGTGAGGACTCAGGTAGCAGACAGAGGAGGAGGGAGTGAGGACTCAGGTAGCAGACAGAGGAGGAGGGAGTGAGGACTCAGGTAGCAGACAGAGGGGGGACTCAGGTAGACGACAGAGGGGGGACTCAGGTAGCAGACAGAGGGGGACTCAGGTAGACGACAGAGGGGGGGGGACTCAGGTAGCAGACAGAGGGGGGACTCAGGTAGACGACAGAGGGGGGACTCAGGTAGACGACAGAGAGGGGGGACTCAGGTAGACGACAGAGGGGGGACTCAGGTAGACGACAGAGGGGGGACTCAGGTAGACAGACAGAGGGGGGGGACTCAGGTAGACGACAGAGGGGGGACTCAGGTAGCAGACAGAGGGGGGACTCAGGTAGACGACAGAGGGGGGGACTCAGGTAGACGACAGAGGGGGGGCTCAGGTAGTAGACAGAGGGGGACTCAGGTAGACAACAGAGGGGGGACTCAGGTAGCAGACAGAGGGGGGACTCAGGTAGCTGACAGAGGGGGGACTCAGGTAGCAGACAGAGGGGGGGGGACTCAGGTAGATGACAGAGGGGGGACTCAGGTAGCAGACAGAGGGTGGGACTCAGGTAGACAACAGAGGGGGGGACTCAGGTAGCAGACAGAGGGGGACTCAGGTAGCTGAGCAGACAGAGGGGGGACTCAGGTAGACGACAGGGGGACTCAGGTAGACGACAGAGGGGGACTCAGGTAGCAGACAGAGGGGGGACTCAGGTAGACGACAGGGGGGGACTCAGGTAGCAGACAGAGGGGGGACTCAGGTAGACGACAGAGGGGGGACCCAGGTAGACGACAGAGGGGGACTCAGGTAGCAGACAGAGGGGGACTCAGGTAGCAGACAGAGGGGACTCAGGGGGGACACAGGGGGACTCAGGTAGACAGACAGACAGAGGGGGGACTCAGGTAGACGACAGAGGG
>NW_025747970.1:17500-42715 GCF_021184085.1 Oncorhynchus gorbuscha | reverse complement strand
ACTACTGTACTGTGAGATGTGATCTGGAGACCTACAGTCGGTGGAAGTACCTGACTACTGTACTGTGAGATGTGATCTGAGACCTACACAGGTCGGTGGAAGTACCTGACTACTGTACTGTGAGATGTGATCTGAGACCTACACAGGTGGGTGGAAGTACCTGACTACTGTACTGTGAGATGTGATCTGAGACCTACACAGGTCCGTGGAAGTACCTGACTACTGTACTGTGAGATGTGATCTGAGACCTACACAGGTCGGTGGAAGTACCTGACTACTGTACTGTGAGATGTGATCTGAGACCTACACAGGTCTGTGTCAAGTACCTGACTACTGTACTGTGAGATGTGATCTGAGACCTACACAGGTCCGTGGAAGTACCTGACTACTGTACTGTGAGATGTGATCTCAGACCTACACAGGTCGGTGGAAGTACCTGACTACTGTACTGTGAGATGTGATCTGAGACCTACACAGGTCGGTGGAAGTACCTGACTACTGTACTGTGAGATGTGATCTGAGACCTACACAGGTCGGTGGAAGTACCTGACTACTGTACTGTGAGATGGGATCTGAGACCTACACAGGTCTGTGTCAAGTACCTGACTACTGTACTGTGAGATGTGATCTGAGACCTACACAGGTCCGTGGAAGTACCTGACTACTGTACTGTGAGATGTGATCTGAGACCTACACAGGTCCGTGGAAGTAACTGACTACTGTACTGTGAGATGTGATCTGAGACCTACACAGGTCGGTGGAAGTACCTGACTACTGTACTGTGAGATGTGATCTGAGGACCTACACAGGTCCGTGTCAAGTACCTGACTACTGTACTGTGAGATGTGATCTGAGACCTACACAGGTCCGTGGAAGTACCTGACTACTGTACTGTGAGATGTGATCTGAGACCTACACAGGTCGGTGGAAGTACCTGACTACTGTACTGTGAGATGTGATCTGAGACCTACACAGGTCCGTGAAGTACCTGACTACTGTACTGTGAGATGTGATCTGAGACCTACACAGGTCCGTGGAAGTACCTGACTACTGCACAGTGAGATGTGATCTGAGACCTACACAGGTCCGTGGAAGTACCTGACTACTGTACTGTGAGATGTGATCTGAGACCTACACAGGTCCGTGGAAGTACCTGACTACTGTACTGTGAGATGTGATCTGAGACCTACACAGGTCCGTGGAAGTACCTGACTACTGCACAGTGAGATGTGATCTGAGACCTACAGGTCCGTGGAAGTACCTGACTACTGTACTGTGAGATGTGATCTGAGACCTACACAGGTCGGTGGAAGTACCTGACTACTGTACTGTGAGATGTGATCTGAGACCTACACAGGTCGGTGGAAGTACCTGACTACTGTACTGTGAGATGTGATCTGAGACCTACACAGGTCGGTGGAAGTACCTGACTACTGTACTGTGAGATGTGATCTGAGACCTACACAGGTCCGTGGAAGTACCTGACTACTGTACTGTGAGATGTGATCTGAGACCTACACAGGTCGGTGGAAGTACCTGACTACTGTACTGTGAGATGTGATCTGAGACCTACACAGGTCAGTGGAAGTACCTGACTACTGTACTGTGAGATGTGATCTGAGACCTACACAGGTCGGTGGAAGTACCTGACTACTGTAATGTGAGATGTGATCTGAGACCTACACAGGTCGGTGGAAGTACCTGACTACTGTACTGTGAGATGTGATCTGAGACCTACACAGGTCCGTGTCAAGTACCTGACTACTGTACTGTGAGATGTGATCTGAGACCTACACAGGTCGGTGGAAGTACCTGACTACTGTACTGTGAGATGTGATCTGAGACCTACACAGGTCCGTGGAAGTACCTGACTACTGTACTGTGAGATGTGATCTGAGACCTACACAGGTCGGTGGAAGTACCTGACTACTGTACTGTGAGATGTGATCTGAGACCTACACAGGTCGGTGGAAGTACCTGACTACTGTACTGTGAGATGTGATCTGAGACCTACACAGGTCCATGTCAAGTACCTGACTACTGTACTGTGAGATGTGATCTGAGACCTACACAGGTCGGTGGAAGTACCTGACTACTGTACTGTGAGAAGTGATCTGAGACCTACACAGGTCCGTGGACGTACCTGACTACTGTACTGTGAGATGTGATCTGAGACCTACACAGGTCCGTGTCAAGTACCTGACTACTGTACTGTGAGATGTGATCTGAGACCTACAAAGGTCGGTGGAAGTACCTGACTACTGTACTGTGAGAAGTGATCTGAGACCTACACAGGTCCGTGGAAGTACCTGACTACTGTACTGTGAGATGTGATCTGAGACCTACACAGGTCGGTGGAAGTACCTGACTACTGTACTGTGAGATGTGATCTGAGACCTACACAGGTCGGTGGAAGTACCTGACTACTGTACTGTGAGATGTGATCTGAGACCTACACAGGTCCGTGGAAGTACCTGACTACTGTACTGTGAGATGTGATCTGAGACCTACACAGGTCGGTGGAAGTACCTGACTACTGTACTGTGAGAGATGTGATCTGAGACCTACACAGGTCCGTGGAAGTACCTGACTACTGTACTGTGAGATGTGATCTGAGACCTACACAGGTCGGTGGAAGTACCTGACTACTGTAATGTGAGATGTGATCTGAGACCTACACAGGTCGGTGGAAGTACCTGACTACTGTACTGTGAGATGTGATCTGAGACCTACACAGGTCCGTGTCAAGTACCTGACTACTGTACTGTGAGATGTGATCTGAGACCTACACAGGTCGGTGGAAGTACCTGACTACTGTACTGTGAGATGTGATCTGAGACCTACACAGGTCGGTGGAAGTACCTGACTACTGTACTGTGAGATGTGATCTGAGACCTACACAGGTCCGTGGAAGTACCTGACTACTGTACTGTGAGATGTGATCTGGAGACCTACACAGGTCGGTGGAAGTACCTGACTACTGTACTGTGAGATGTGATCTGAGACCTACACAGGTCCGTGGAAGTACCTGACTACTGTACTGTGAGATGTGATCTGAGACCTACACAGGTCGGTGGAAGTACCTGACTACTGTAATGTGAGATGTGATCTGAGACCTACACAGGTCGGTGGAAGTACCTGACTACTGTACTGTGAGATGTGATCTGAGACCTACACAGGTCCGTGTCAAGTACCTGACTACTGTACTGTGAGATGTGATCTGAGACCTACACAGGTCGGTGGAAGTACCTGACTACTGTACTGTGAGATGTGATCTGAGACCTACACAGGTCGGTGGAAGTACCTGACTACTGTACTGTGAGATGTGATCTGGAGACCTACACAGGTCCGTGGAAGTACCTGACTACTGTACTGTGAGATGTGATCTGAGACCTACACAGGTCGGTGGAAGTACCTGACTACTGTACTGTGAGATGTGATCTGAGACCTACACAGGTCCGTGTCAAGTACCTGACTACTGTACTGTGAGATGTGATCTGAGACCTACACAGGTCCGTGTCAAGTACCTGACTACTGTACTGTGAGATGTGATCTGAGACCTACACAGGTCGGTGGAAGTACCTGACTACTGTACTGTGAGAAGTGATCTGAGACCTACACAGGTCCGTGGAAGTACCTGACTACTGTACTGTGAGATGTGATCTGAGACCTACAGGTCCGTGGAAGTACCTGACTACTGCACAGTGAGATGTGATCTGAGACCTACACAGGTCCGTGGAAGTACCTGACTACTGTACTGTGAGATGTGATCTGAGACCTACACAGGTCGGTGGAAGTACCTGACTACTGTACTGTGAGATGTGATCTGAGACCTACACAGGTCGGTGGAAGTACCTGACTACTGTACTGTGAGATGTGATCTGAGACCTACACAGGTCGGTGGAAGTACCTGACTACTGTACTGTGAGATGTGATCTGAGACCTACACAGGTCGGTGGAAGTACCTGACTACTGTACTGTGAGATGTGATCTGAGACCTACACAGGTCTGTGTCAAGTACCTGACTACTGTACTGTGAGATGTGATCTGAGACCTACACAGGTCCGTGGAAGTACCTGACTACTGTACTGTGAGATGTGATCTGAGACCTACACAGGTCCGTGGAAGTAACTGACTACTGTACTGTGAGATGTGATCTGAGACCTACACAGGTCGGTGGAAGTACCTGACTACTGTACTGTGAGATGTGATCTGAGACCTACAGGTCCATGGAAGTACCTGACTACTGTACTGTGAGATGTGATCTGAGACCTACACAGGTCGGTGGGAAGTACCTGACTACTGTACTGTGAGATGTGATCTGAGACCTACACAGGTCCGTGGAAGTACCTGACTACTGTACTGTGAGATGTGATCTGAGACCTACACAGGTCCGTGGAAGTAACTGACTACTGTACTGTGAGATGTGATCTGAGACCTACACAGGTCGGTGGAAGTACCTGACTACTGTACTGTGAGATGTGATCTGAGACCTACACAGGTCCGTGTCAAGTACCTGGCTACTGTACTGTGAGATGTGATCTGAGACCTACACAGGTCGGTGGAAGTACCTGACTACTGTACTGTGAGATGTGATCTGAGACCTACACAGGTCCGTGGAAGTACCTGACTACTGTACTGTGAGATGTGATCTGAGACCTACACAGGTCCGTGGAAGTACCTGACTACTGTACTGTGAGATGTGATCTGAGACCTACACAGGTCGGTGGAAGTACCTGACTACTGTACTGTGAGATGTGATCTGAGACCTACACAGGTCGGTGGAAGTACCTGACTACTGTACTGTGAGATGTGATCTGAGACCTACACAGGTCCGTGTCAAGTACCTGACTACTGTACTGTGAGATGTGATCTGAGACCTACACAGGTCGGTGGAAGTACCTGACTACTGTACTGTGAGAAGTGATCTGAGACCTACACAGGTCCGTGGAAGTAACTGACTACTGTACTGTGAGATGTGATCTGAGACCTACACAGGTCCGTGGAAGTAACTGACTACTGTAATGTGAGATGTGATCTGAGACCTACACAGGTCGGTGGAAGTACCTGACTACTGTACTGTGAGATGTGATCTGAGACCTACACAGGTCCGTGTCAAGTACCTGACTACTGTACTGTGAGATGTGATCTGAGACCTACACAGGTCGGTGGAAGTACCTGACTACTGTACTGTGAGATGTGATCTGAGACCTACACAGGTCCGTGGAAGTACCTGACTACTGTACTGTGAGATGTGATCTGAGACCTACACAGGTCCGTGGAAGTACCTGACTACTGTACTGTGAGATGTGATCTGAGACCTACACAGGTCGGTGGAAGTACCTGACTACTGTACTGTGAGATGTGATCTGAGACCTACACAGGTCGGTGGAAGTACCTGACTACTGTACTGTGAGATGTGATCTGAGACCTACACAGGTCCGTGGAAGTACCTGACTACTGTACTGTGAGATGTGATCTGAGACCTACACAGGTCGGTGGAAGTACCTGACTACTGTACTGTGAGATGTGATCTGAGACCTACACAGGTCCGTGGAAGTACCTGACTACTGTACTGTGAGATGTGATCTCAGACCTACACAGGTCGGTGGAAGTACCTGACTACTGTACTGTGAGATGTGATCTGAGACCTACACAGGTCGGTGGAAGTACCTGACTACTGTACTGTGAGATGTGATCTGAGACCTACACAGGTCCGTGGAAGTACCTGACTACTGTACTGTGAGATGGGATCTGAGACCTACACAGGTCTGTGTCAAGTACCTGACTACTGTACTGTGAGATGTGATCTGAGACCTACACAGGTCCGTGGAAGTACCTGACTACTGTACTGTGAGATGTGATCTGAGACCTACACAGGTCCGTGGAAGTAACTGACTACTGTACTGTGAGATGTGATCTGAGACCTACACAGGTCGGTGGAAGTACCTGACTACTGTACTGTGAGATGGGATCTGAGACCTACACAGGTCTGTGTCAAGTACCTGACTACTGTACTGTGAGATGTGATCTGAGACCTACACAGGTCCGTGGAAGTACCTGACTACTGTACTGTGAGATGTGATCTGAGACCTACACAGGTCCGTGGAAGTACCTGACTACTGCACAGTGAGATGTGATCTGAGACCTACACAGGTCCGTGGAAGTACCTGACTACTGTACTGTGAGATGTGATCTGAGACCTACACAGGTCGGTGGAAGTACCTGACTACTGTACTGTGAGATGTGATCTGAGACCTACACAGGTCGGTGGAAGTACCTGACTACTGTACTGTGAGATGTGATCTGAGACCTACACAGGTCGGTGGAAGTACCTGACTACTGTACTGTGAGATGTGATCTGAGACCTACACAGGTCCGTGGAAGTACCTGACTACTGTACTGTGAGATGTGATCTGAGACCTACACAGGTCGGTGGAAGTACCTGACTACTGTACTGTGAGATGTGATCTGAGACCTACACAGGTCAGTGGAAGTACCTGACTACTGTACTGTGAGATGTGATCTGAGACCTACACAGGTCGGTGGAAGTACCTGACTACTGTAATGTGAGATGTGATCTGAGACCTACACAGGTCGGTGGAAGTACCTGACTACTGTACTGTGAGATGTGATCTGAGACCTACACAGGTCCGTGTCAAGTACCTGACTACTGTACTGTGAGATGTGATCTGAGACCTACACAGGTCGGTGGAAGTACCTGACTACTGTACTGTGAGATGTGATCTGAGACCTACACAGGTCCGTGGAAGTACCTGACTACTGTACTGTGAGATGTGATCTGAGACCTACACAGGTCGGTGGAAGTACCTGACTACTGTACTGTGAGATGTGATCTGAGACCTACACAGGTCGGTGGAAGTACCTGACTACTGTACTGTGAGATGTGATCTGAGACCTACACAGGTCCATGTCAAGTACCTGACTACTGTACTGTGAGATGTGATCTGAGACCTACACAGGTCGGTGGAAGTACCTGACTACTGTACTGTGAGAAGTGATCTGAGACCTACACAGGTCCGTGGAAGTACCTGACTACTGTACTGTGAGATGTGATCTGAGACCTACACAGGTCCGTGTCAAGTACCTGACTACTGTACTGTGAGATGTGATCTGAGACCTACAAAGGTCGGTGGAAGTACCTGACTACTGTACTGTGAGAAGTGATCTGAGACCTACACAGGTCCGTGGAAGTACCTGACTACTGTACTGTGAGATGTGATCTGAGACCTACACAGGTCGGTGGAAGTACCTGACTACTGTACTGTGAGATGTGATCTGAGACCTACACAGGTCGGTGGAAGTACCTGACTACTGTACTGTGAGATGTGATCTGAGACCTACACAGGTCCGTGGAAGTACCTGACTACTGTACTGTGAGATGTGATCTGAGACCTACACAGGTCGGTGGAAGTACCTGACTACTGTACTGTGAGATGTGATCTGAGACCTACACAGGTCCGTGGAAGTACCTGACTACTGTACTGTGAGATGTGATCTGAGACCTACACAGGTCGGTGGAAGTACCTGACTACTGTAATGTGAGATGTGATCTGAGACCTACACAGGTCGGTGGAAGTACCTGACTACTGTACTGTGAGATGTGATCTGAGACCTACACAGGTCCGTGTCAAGTACCTGACTACTGTACTGTGAGATGTGATCTGAGACCTACACAGGTCGGTGGAAGTACCTGACTACTGTACTGTGAGATGTGATCTGAGACCTACACAGGTCGGTGGAAGTACCTGACTACTGTACTGTGAGATGTGATCTGAGACCTACACAGGTCCGTGGAAGTACCTGACTACTGTACTGTGAGATGTGATCTGAGACCTACACAGGTCGGTGGAAGTACCTGACTACTGTACTGTGAGATGTGATCTGAGACCTACACAGGTCCGTGGAAGTACCTGACTACTGTACTGTGAGATGTGATCTGAGACCTACACAGGTCGGTGGAAGTACCTGACTACTGTAATGTGAGATGTGATCTGAGACCTACACAGGTCGGTGGAAGTACCTGACTACTGTACTGTGAGATGTGATCTGAGACCTACACAGGTCCGTGTCAAGTACCTGACTACTGTACTGTGAGATGTGATCTGAGACCTACACAGGTCGGTGGAAGTACCTGACTACTGTACTGTGAGATGTGATCTGAGACCTACACAGGTCCGTGGAAGTACCTGACTACTGTACTGTGAGATGTGATCTGAGACCTACACAGGTCCGTGGAAGTACCTGACTACTGTACTGTGAGATGTGATCTGAGACCTACACAGGTCGGTGGAAGTACCTGACTACTGTACTGTGAGATGTGATCTGAGACCTACACAGGTCCGTGTCAAGTACCTGACTACTGTACTGTGAGATGTGATCTGAGACCTACACAGGTCCGTGTCAAGTACCTGACTACTGTACTGTGAGATGTGATCTGAGACCTACACAGGTCGGTGGAAGTACCTGACTACTGTACTGTGAGAAGTGATCTGAGACCTACACAGGTCCGTGGAAGTACCTGACTACTGTACTGTGAGATGTGATCTGAGACCTACACAGGTCCGTGGAAGTACCTGACTACTGCACAGTGAGATGTGATCTGAGACCTACACAGGTCCGTGGAAGTACCTGACTACTGTACTGTGAGATGTGATCTGAGACCTACACAGGTCGGTGGAAGTACCTGACTACTGTACTGTGAGATGTGATCTGAGACCTACACAGGTCGGTGGAAGTACCTGACTACTGTACTGTGAGATGTGATCTGAGACCTACACAGGTCGGTGGAAGTACCTGACTACTGTACTGTGAGATGTGATCTGAGACCTACACAGGTCGGTGGAAGTACCTGACTACTGTACTGTGAGATGTGATCTGAGACCTACACAGGTCTGTGTCAAGTACCTGACTACTGTACTGTGAGATGTGATCTGAGACCTACACAGGTCCGTGGAAGTACCTGACTACTGTACTGTGAGATGTGATCTGAGACCTACACAGGTCCGTGGAAGTAACTGACTACTGTACTGTGAGATGTGATCTGAGACCTACACAGGTCGGTGGAAGTACCTGACTACTGTACTGTGAGATGTGATCTGAGACCTACACAGGTCCATGGAAGTACCTGACTACTGTACTGTGAGATGTGATCTGAGACCTACACAGGTCGGTGGAAGTACCTGACTACTGTACTGTGAGATGTGATCTGAGACCTACACAGGTCCGTGGAAGTACCTGACTACTGTACTGTGAGATGTGATCTGAGACCTACACAGGTCCGTGGAAGTAACTGACTACTGTAATGTGAGATGTGATCTGAGACCTACACAGGTCGGTGGAAGTACCTGACTACTGTACTGTGAGATGTGATCTGAGACCTACACAGGTCCGTGTCAAGTACCTGGCTACTGTACTGTGAGATGTGATCTGAGACCTACACAGGTCGGTGGAAGTACCTGACTACTGTACTGTGAGATGTGATCTGAGACCTACACAGGTCCGTGGAAGTACCTGACTACTGTACTGTGAGATGTGATCTGAGACCTACACAGGTCGGTGGAAGTACCTGACTACTGTACTGTGAGATGTGATCTGAGACCTACACAGGTCGGTGGAAGTACCTGACTACTGTACTGTGAGATGTGATCTGAGACCTACACAGGTCCGTGTCAAGTACCTGACTACTGTACTGTGAGATGTGATCTGAGACCTACACAGGTCCGTGTCAAGTACCTGACTACTGTACTGTGAGATGTGATCTGAGACCTACACAGGTCGGTGGAAGTACCTGACTACTGTACTGTGAGAAGTGATCTGAGACCTACACAGGTCCGTGGAAGTAACTGACTACTGTACTGTGAGATGTGATCTGAGACCTACACAGGTCCGTGGAAGTAACTGACTACTGTAATGTGAGATGTGATCTGAGACCTACACAGGTCGGTGGAAGTACCTGACTACTGTACTGTGAGATGTGATCTGAGACCTACACAGGTCCGTGTCAAGTACCTGACTACTGTACTGTGAGATGTGATCTGAGACCTACACAGGTCGGTGGAAGTACCTGACTACTGTACTGTGAGATGTGATCTGAGACCTACACAGGTCCGTGGAAGTACCTGACTACTGTACTGTGAGATGTGATCTGAGACCTACACAGGTCCGTGGAAGTACCTGACTACTGTACTGTGAGATGTGATCTGAGACCTACACAGGTCGGTGGAAGTACCTGACTACTGTACTGTGAGATGTGATCTGAGACCTACACAGGTCCGTGTCAAGTACCTGACTACTGTACTGTGAGATGTGATCTGAGACCTACACAGGTCCGTGTCAAGTACCTGACTACTGTACTGTGAGATGTGATCTGAGACCTACACAGGTCGGTGGAAGTACCTGACTACTGTACTGTGAGAAGTGATCTGAGACCTACACAGGTCCGTGGAAGTACCTGACTACTGTACCGTGAGATGTGATCTGAGACCTACACAGGTCCGTGGAAGTACCTGACTACTGCACAGTGAGATGTGATCTGAGACCTACACAGGTCCGTGTCAAGTACCTGAGTACTGTACTGTGAGATGTGATCTGAGACCTACACAGGTCGGTGGAAGTACCTGACTACTGTACTGTGAGATGTGATCTGAGACCTACACAGGTCCGTGGAAGTACCTGACTACTGTACTGTGAGATGTGATCTGAGACCTACACAGGTCCGTGTCAAGTACCTGACTACTGTACTGTGAGATGTGATCTGAGACCTACACAGGTCCGTGGAAGTAACTGACTACTGTACTGTGAGATGTGATCTGAGACCTACACAGGTCGGTGGAAGTACCTGACTACTGTACTGTGAGATGTGATCTGAGACCTACACAGGTCTGTGTCAAGTACCTGACTACTGTACTGTGAGATGTGATCTGAGACCTACACAGGTCCGTGGAAGTACCTGACTACTGTACTGTGAGATGGGATCTGAGACCTACACAGGTCCGTGGAAGTAACTGACTACTGTACTGTGAGATGTGATCTGAGACCTACACAGGTCGGTGGAAGTACCTGACTACTGTACTGTGAGATGTGATCTGAGACCTACACAGGTCCATGGAAGTACCTGACTACTGTACTGTGAGATGTGATCTGAGACCTACACAGGTCCGTGGAAGTAACTGACTACTGTAATGTGAGATGTGATCTGAGACCTACACAGGTCGGTGGAAGTACCTGACTACTGTACTGTGAGATGTGATCTGAGACCTACACAGGTCCGTGTCAAGTACCTGACTACTGTACTGTGAGATGTGATCTGAGACCTACACAGGTCGGTGGAAGTACCTGACTACTGTACTGTGAGATGTGATCTGAGACCTACACAGGTCCGTGGAAGTACCTGACTACTGTACTGTGAGATGTGATCTGAGACCTACACAGGTCCGTGGAAGTACCTGACTACTATACTGTGAGATGTGATCTGAGACCTACACAGGTCGGTGGAAGTACCTGACTACTGTACTGTGAGATGTGATCTGAGACCTACACAGGTCCGTGTCAAGTACCTGACTACTGTACTGTGAGATGTGATCTGAGACCTACACAGGTCCGTGTCAAGTACCTGACTACTGTACTGTGAGATGTGATCTGAGACCTACACAGGTCCGTGGAAGTACCTGACTACTGCACAGTGAGATGTGATCTGAGACCTACACAGGTCCGTGGAAGTACCTGACTACTGTACTGTGAGATGTGATCTGAGACCTACACAGGTCGGTGGAAGTACCTGACTACTGTACTGTGAGATGTGATCTGAGACCTACACAGGTCGGTGGAAGTACCTGACTACTGTACTGTGAGATGTGATCTGAGACCTACACAGGTCGGTGGAAGTACCTGACTACTGTACTGTGAGATGTGATCTGAGACCTACACAGGTCCGTGGAAGTACCTGACTACTGTACTGTGAGATGTGATCTGAGACCTACACAGGTCCGTGTCAAGTACCTGACTACTGTACTGTGAGATGTGATCTGAGACCTACACAGGTCCGTGGAAGTAACTGACTACTGTACTGTGAGATGTGATCTGAGACCTACACAGGTCGGTGGAAGTACCTGACTACTGTACTGTGAGATGTGATCTGAGACCTACACAGGTCTGTGTCAAGTACCTGACTACTGTACTGTGAGATGTGATCTGAGACCTACACAGGTCCGTGGAAGTACATGACTACTGTACTGTGAGATGTGATCTGAGACCTACACAGGTCCGTGGAAGTAACTGACTACTGTACTGTGAGATGTGATCTGAGACCTACACAGGTCGGTGGAAGTACCTGACTACTGTACTGTGAGATGTGATCTGAGACCTACACAGGTCCATGGAAGTACCTGACTACTGTACTGTGAGATGTGATCTGAGACCTACACAGGTCCGTGGAAGTACCTGACTACTGTACTGTGAGATGTGATCTGAGACCTACACAGGTCGGTGGGAAGTACCTGACTACTGTACTGTGAGATGTGATCTGAGACCTACACAGGTCCGTGTCAAGTACCTGACTACTGTACTGTGAGATGTGATCTGAGACCTACACAGGTCCGTGGAAGTACCTGACTACTGCACAGTGAGATGTGATCTGAGACCTACACAGGTCCGTGGAAGTACCTGACTACTGTACTGTGAGATGTGATCTGAGACCTACACAGGTCCGTGGAAGTACCTGACTACTGTACTGTGAGATGTGATCTGAGACCTACACAGGTCCGTGGAAGTACCTGACTACTGCACAGTGAGATGTGTGAGACCTACACAGGTCCGTGGAAGTACCTGACTACTGTACTGTGAGATGTGATCTGAGACCTACACAGGTCGGTGGAAGTACCTGACTACTGTACTGTGAGATGTGATCTGAGACCTACACAGGTCGGTGGAAGTACCTGACTACTGTACTGTGAGATGTGATCTGAGACCTACACAGGTCGGTGGAAGTACCTGACTACTGTACTGTGAGATGTGATCTGAGACCTACACAGGTCCGTGTCAAGTACCTGACTACTGTACTGTGAGATGTGATCTGAGACCTACACAGGTCGGTGGAAGTACCTGACTACTGTACTGTGAGATGTGATCTGAGACCTACACAGGTCCGTGTCAAGTACCTGACTACTGTACTGTGAGATGTGATCTGAGACCTACACAGGTCGGTGGAAGTACCTGACTACTGTACTGTGAGATGTGATCTGAGACCTACACAGGTCGGTGGAAGTACCTGACTACTGTACTGTGAGATGTGATCTGAGACCTACACAGGTCCGTGTCAAGTACCTGACTACTGTACTGTGAGATGTGATCTGAGACCTACACAGGTCCGTGGAAGTACCTGACTACTGTACTGTGAGATGTGATCTGAGACCTACACAGGTCCGTGGAAGTACCTGACTACTGTACTGTGAGATGTGATCTGAGACCTACACAGGTCGGTGGAAGTACCTGACTACTGTACTGTGAGATGTGATCTGAGACCTACACAGGTCCGTGGAAGTACCTGACTACTGTACTGTGAGATGTGATCTGAGACCTACACAGGTCCGTGGAAGTACCTGACTACTGTACTGTGAGATGTGATCTGAGACCTACACAGGTCGGTGGAAGTACCTGACTACTGTACTGTGAGATGTGATCTGAGACCTACACAGGTCCGTGTCAAGTACCTGACTACTGTACTGTGAGATGTGATCTGAGACCTACACAGGTCCGTGGAAGTACCTGACTACTGCACAGTGAGATGTGATCTGAGACCTACACAGGTCCGTGGAAGTACCTGACTACTGTACTGTGAGATGTGATCTGAGACCTACACAGGTCCGTGGAAGTACCTGACTACTGTACTGTGAGATGTGATCTGAGACCTACACAGGTCCGTGGAAGTACCTGACTACTGCACAGTGAGATGTGATCTGAGACCTACACAGGTCCGTGGAAGTACCTGACTACTGTACTGTGAGATGTGATCTGAGACCTACACAGGTCGGTGGAAGTACCTGACTACTGTACTGTGAGATGTGATCTGAGACCTACACAGGTCCGTGGAAGTACCTGACTACTGTACTGTGAGATGTGATCTGAGACCTACACAGGTCGGTGGAAGTACCTGACTACTGTACTGTGAGATGTGATCTGAGACCTACACAGGTCCGTGGAAGTACCTGACTACTGTACTGTGAGATGTGATCTGAGACCTACACAGGTCGGTGGAAGTACCTGACTACTGTACTGTGAGATGTGATCTGAGACCTACACAGGTCCGTGTCAAGTACCTGACTACTGTACTGTGAGATGTGATCTGAGACCTACACAGGTCGGTGGAAGTACCTGACTACTGTACTGTGAGATGTGATCTGAGACCTACACAGGTCCGTGGAAGTACCTGACTACTGTACTGTGAGATGTGATCTGAGACCTACACAGGTCCGTGTCAAGTACCTGACTACTGTACTGTGAGATGTGATCTGAGACCTACACAGGTCGGTGGAAGTACCTGACTACTGTACTGTGAGAGTGATCTGAGACCTACACAGGTCCGTGGAAGTACCTGACTACTGTACTGTGAGATGTGATCTGAGACCTACACAGGTCCGTGGAAGTACCTGACTACTGTACTGTGAGATGTGATCTGAGACCTACACAGGTCGGTGGAAGTACCTGACTACTGTACTGTGAGATGTGATCTGAGACCTACACAGGTCGGTGGAAGTACCTGACTACTGTACTGTGAGATGTGATCTGAGACCTACACAGGTCCGTGGAAGTACCTGACTACTGTACTGTGAGATGTGATCTGAGACCTACACAGGTCGGTGGAAGTACCTGACTACTGTACTGTGAGATGTGATCTGAGACCTACACAGGTCCGTGTCAAGTACCTGACTACTGTACTGTGAGATGTGATCTGAGACCTACACAGGTCGGTGGAAGTACCTGACTACTGTACTGTGAGAAGTGATCTGAGACCTACACAGGTCCGTGGAAGTACCTGACTACTGTACTGTGAGAAGTGATCTGAGACCTACACAGGTCCGTGTCAAGTACCTGACTACTGTACTGTGAGATGTGATCTGAGACCTACACAGGTCGGTGGAAGTACCTGACTACTGTACTGTGAGAAGTGATCTGAGACCTACACAGGTCCGTGGAAGTACCTGACTACTGTACTGTGAGATGTGATCTGAGACCTACACAGGTCCGTGGAAGTACCTGACTACTGTACTGTGAGATGTGATCTGAGACCTACACAGGTCCGTGTCAAGTACCTGCCTACTGTACTGTGAGATGTGATCTGAGACCTACACAGGTCCGTGGAAGTAACTGACTACTGTACTGTGAGATGTGATCTGAGACCTACACAGGTCGGTGGAAGTACCTGACTACTGTACTGTGAGATGTGATCTGAGACCTACACAGGTCCATGGAAGTACCTGACTACTGTACTGTGAGATGTGATCTGAGACCTACACAGGTCCGTGGAAGTACCTGACTACTGTACTGTGAGATGTGATCTGAGACCTACACAGGTCGGTGGGAAGTACCTGACTACTGTACTGTGAGATGTGATCTGAGACCTACACAGGTCCGTGTCAAGTACCTGACTACTGTACTGTGAGATGTGATCTGAGACCTACACAGGTCCGTGGAAGTACCTGACTACTGCACAGTGAGATGTGATCTGAGACCTACACAGGTCCGTGGAAGTACCTGACTACTGTACTGTGAGATGTGATCTGAGACCTACACAGGTCCGTGGAAGTACCTGACTACTGTACTGTGAGATGTGATCTGAGACCTACACAGGTCCGTGGAAGTACCTGACTACTGCACAGTGAGATGTGATCTGAGACCTACACAGGTCCGTGGAAGTACCTGACTACTGTACTGTGAGATGTGATCTGAGACCTACACAGGTCCGTGGAAGTACCTGACTACTGTACTGTGAGATGTGATCTGAGACCTACACAGGTCCGTGGAAGTACCTGACTACTGTACTGTGAGATGTGATCTGAGACCTACACAGGTCGGTGGAAGTACCTGACTACTGTACTGTGAGATGTGATCTGAGACCTACACAGGTCCGTGGAAGTACCTGACTACTGTACTGTGAGATGTGATCTGAGACCTACACAGGTCGGTGGAAGTACCTGACTACTGTACTGTGAGATGTGATCTGAGACCTACACAGGTCGGTGGAAGTACCTGACTACTGTACTGTGAGATGTGATCTGAGACCTACACAGGTCGGTGGAAGTACCTGACTACTGTACTGTGAGATGTGATCTGAGACCTACACAGGTCGGTGGAAGTACCTGACTACTGTACTGTGAGATGTGATCTGAGACCTACACAGGTCGGTGGAAGTACCTGACTACTGTACTGTGAGATGTGATCTGAGACCTACACAGGTCCGTGGAAGTACCTGACTACTGTAATGTGAGATGTGATCTGAGACCTACACAGGTCCGTGTCAAGTACCTGACTACTGTACTGTGAGATGTGATCTGAGACCTACACAGGTCCGTGGAAGTACCTGACTACTGTACTGTGAGATGTGATCTGAGACCTACACAGGTCCGTGGAAGTACCTGACTACTGTACTGTGAGATGTGATCTGAGACCTACACAGGTCGGTGGAAGTACCTGACTACTGTACTGTGAGATGTGATCTGAGACCTACACAGGTCGGTGGAAGTACCTGACTACTGTACTGTGAGATGTGATCTGAGACCTACACAGGTCCGTGTCAAGTACCTGACTACTGTACTGTGAGATGTGATCTGAGACCTACACAGGTCGGTGGAAGTACCTGACTACTGTACTGTGAGATGTGATCTGAGACCTACACAGGTCCGTGGAAGTACCTGACTACTGTACTGTGAGATGTGATCTGAGACCTACACAGGTCCGTGTCAAGTACCTGACTACTGTACTGTGAGATGTGATCTGAGACCTACACAGGTCGGTGGAAGTACCTGACTACTGTACTGTGAGATGTGATCTGAGACCTACACAGGTCCGTGGAAGTACCTGACTACTGTACTGTGAGATGTGATCTGAGACCTACACAGGTCGGTGGAAGTACCTGACTACTGTACTGTGAGATGTGATCTGAGACCTACACAGGTCGGTGGAAGTACCTGACTACTGTACTGTGAGATGTGATCTGAGACCTACACAGGTCCGTGGAAGTACCTGACTACTGTACTGTGAGATGTGATCTGAGACCTACACAGGTCGGTGGAAGTACCTGACTACTGTACTGTGAGATGTGATCTGAGACCTACACAGGTCCGTGTCAAGTACCTGACTACTGTACTGTGAGATGTGATCTGAGACCTACACAGGTCGGTGGAAGTACCTGACTACTGTACTGTGAGATGTGATCTGAGACCTACACAGGTCCATGGAAGTACCTGACTACTGTACTGTGAGATGTGATCTGAGACCTACACAGGTCCGTGGAAGTACCTGACTACTGTACTGTGAGATGTGATCTGAGACCTACACAGGTCGGTGGAAGTACCTGACTACTGTACTGTGAGATGTGATCTGAGACCTACAAAGGTCCGTGTCAAGTACCTGACTACTGTACTGTGAGATGTGATCTGAGACCTACACAGGTCCGTGGAAGTACCTGACTACTGCACAGTGAGATGTGATCTGAGACCTACACAGGTCGGTGGAAGTACCTGACTACTGTACTGTGAGAAGTGATCTGAGACCTACACAGGTCCGTGTCAAGTACCTGACTACTGTACTGTGAGATGTGATCTGAGACCTACACAGGTCGGTGGAAGTACCTGACTACTGTACTGTGAGAAGTGATCTGAGACCTACACAGGTCCGTGGAAGTACCTGACTACTGTACTGTGAGATGTGATCTGAGACCTACACAGGTCCGTGGAAGTACCTGACTACTGTACTGTGAGATGTGATCTGAGACCTACACAGGTCGGTGGAAGTACCTACTGTACTGTGAGATGTGAACTGAGACCTACACAGGTCCGTGGAAGTACCTGACTACTGTACTGTGAGATGTGATCTGAGACCTACACAGGTCGGTGGAAGTACCTGACTACTGTACTGTGAGATGTGATCTGAGACCTACACAGGTCGGTGGAAGTACCTGACTACTGTACTGTGAGATGTGATCTGAGACCTACACAGGTCCGTGGAAGTACCTGACTACTGTACTGTGAGATGTGATCTGAGACCTACACAGGTCGGTGGAAGTACCTGACTACTGTACTGTGAGATGTGATCTGAGACCTACACAGGTCCGTGGAAGTACCTGACTACTGTACTGTGAGATGTGATCTGAGACCTACACAGGTCGGTGGAAGTACCTGACTACTGTACTGTGAGATGTGATCTGAGACCTACACAGGTCCATGGAAGTACCTGACTACTGTACTGTGAGATGTGATCTGAGACCTACACAGGTCCGTGGAAGTACCTGACTACTGTACTGTGAGATGTGATCTGAGACCTACACAGGTCGGTGGAAGTACCTGACTACTGTACTGTGAGATGTGATCTGAGACCTACACAGGTCGGTGGAAGTACCTGACTACTGTACTGTGAGAAGTGATCTGAGACCTACACAGGTCCGTGGAAGTACCTGACTACTGTACTGTGAGATGTGATCTGAGACCTACACAGGTCCGTGTCAAGTACCTGACTACTGTACTGTGAGATGTGATCTGAGACCTACACAGGTCCGTGGAAGTACCTGACTACTGCACAGTGAGATGTGATCTGAGACCTACACAGGTCGGTGGAAGTACCTGACTACTGTACTGTGAGAAGTGATCTGAGACCTACACAGGTCCGTGGAAGTACCTGACTACTGTACTGTGAGATGTGATCTGAGACCTACACAGGTCCGTGGAAGTACCTGACTACTGCACAGTGAGATGTGATCTGAGACCTACACAGGTCCGTGGAAGTACCTGACTACTGTACTGTGAGATGTGATCTGAGACCTACACAGGTCGGTGGAAGTACCTGACTACTGTACTGTGAGATGTGATCTGAGACCTACACAGGTCCGTGTCAAGTACCTGACTACTGTACTGTGAGATGTGATCTGAGACCTACACAGGTCGGTGGAAGTACCTGACTACTGTACTGTGAGATGTGATCTGAGACCTACACAGGTCCGTGGAAGTACCTGACTACTGTACTGTGAGATGTGATCTGAGACCTACACAGGTCGGTGGAAGTACCTGACTACTGTACTGTGAGATGTGATCTGAGACCTACACAGGTCGGTGGAAGTACCTGACTACTGTACTGTGAGATGTGATCTGAGACCTACACAGGTCCGTGGAAGTACCTGACTACTGTACTGTGAGATGTGATCTGAGACCTACACAGGTCGGTGGAAGTACCTGACTACTGTACTGTGAGATGTGATCTGAGACCTACACAGGTCCGTGGAAGTACCTGACTACTGTACTGTGAGATGTGATCTGAGACCTACACAGGTCCGTGTCAAGTACCTGACTACTGTACTGTGAGATGTGATCTGAGACCTACACAGGTCGGTGGAAGTACCTGACTACTGTACTGTGAGATGTGATCTGAGACCTACACAGGTCCGTGGAAGTACCTGACTACTGTACTGTGAGATGTGATCTGAGACCTACACAGGTCGGTGGAAGTACCTGACTACTGTACTGTGAGATGTGATCTGAGACCTACACAGGTCGGTGGAAGTACCTGACTACTGTACTGTGAGATGTGATCTGAGACCTACACAGGTCCGTGTCAAGTACCTGACTGCTGTACTGTGAGATGTGATCTGAGACCTACACAGGTCGGTGGAAGTACCTGACTACTGTACTGTGAGATGTGATCTGAGACCTACACAGGTCGGTGGAAGTACCTGACTACTGTACTGTGAGATGTGATCTGAGACCTACACAGGTCGGTGGAAGTACCTGAGTACTGTACTGTGAGATGTGATCTGAGACCTACACAGGTCCGTGGAAGTACCTGACTACTGTACTGTGAGATGTGATCTGAGACCTACACAGGTCAGTGGAAGTACCTGAGTACTGTACTGTGAGATGTGATCTGAGACCTACACAGGTCGGTGGAAGTACCTGACTACTGTACTGTGAGATGTGATCTGAGACCTACACAGGTCTGTGTCAAGTACCTGACTACTGTACTGTGAGATGTGATCTGAGACCTACACAGGTCCGTGGAAGTACCTGACTACTGCACAGTGAGATGTGATCTGAGACCTACACAGGTCCGTGGAAGTACCTGACTACTGTACTGTGAGATGTGATCTGAGACCTACACAGGTCCGTGTCAAGTACCTGACTACTGTACTGTGAGATGTGATCTGAGACCTACACAGGTCGGTGGAAGTACCTGACTACTGTACTGTGAGATGTGATCTGAGACCTACACAGGTCCGTGGAAGTACCTGACTACTGTACTGTGAGATGTGATCTGAGACCTACACAGGTCCGTGTCAAGTACCTGACTACTGTACTGTGAGATGTGATCTGAGACCTACACAGGTCCGTGGAAGTACCTGACTACTGTACTGTGAGATGTGATCTGAGACCTACACAGGTCGGTGGAAGTACCTGACTACTGTACTGTGAGATGTGATCTGAGACCTACACAGGTCCGTGGAAGTACCTGACTACTGCACAGTGAGATGTGATCTGAGACCTACACAGGTCCGTGGAAGTACCTGACTACTGTACTGTGAGATGTGATCTGAGACCTACACAGGTCGGTGGAAGTACCTGACTACTGTACTGTGAGATGTGATCTGAGACCTACACAGGTCGGTGGAAGTACCTGACTACTGTACTGTGAGATGTGATCTGAGACCTACACAGGTCGGTGGAAGTACCTGACTACTGTACTGTGAGATGTGATCTGAGACCTACACAGGTCCGTGGAAGTACCTGACTACTGTACTGTGAGATGTGATCTGAGACCTACACAGGTCGGTGGAAGTACCTGACTACTGTACTGTGAGATGTGATCTGAGACCTACACAGGTCCATGGAAGTACCTGACTACTGTACTGTGAGATGTGATCTGAGACCTACACAGGTCGGTGGAAGTACCTGACTACTGTAATGTGAGATGTGATCTGAGACCTACACAGGTCCGTGGAAGTACATGACTACTGTACTGTGAGATGTGATCTGAGACCTACACAGGTCGGTGGAAGTACCTGACTACTGTACTGTGAGATGTGATCTGAGACCTACACAGGTCCGTGGAAGTACCTGACTACTGTACTGTGAGATGTGATCTGAGACCTACACAGGTCGGTGGAAGTACCTGACTACTGTACTGTGAGATGTGATCTGAGACCTACACAGGTCCGTGGAAGTACCTGACTACTGTACTGTGAGATGTGATCTGAGACCTACACAGGTCGGTGGAAGTACCTGACTACTGTAATGTGAGATGTGATCTGAGACCTACACAGGTCGGTGGAAGTACCTGACTACTGTACTGTGAGATGTGATCTGAGACCTACACAGGTCCGTGGAAGTACCTGACTACTGTACTGTGAGATGTGATCTGAGACCTACACAGGTCCGTGGAAGTACCTGACTACTGTACTGTGAGATGTGATCTGAGACCTACACAGGTCGGTGGAAGTACCTGACTACTGTACTGTGAGATGTGATCTGAGACCTACACAGGTCCGTGTCAAGTACCTGACTACTGTACTGTGAGATGTGATCTGAGACCTACACAGGTCGGTGGAAGTACCTGACTACTGTACTGTGAGATGTGATCTGAGACCTACACAGGTCCGTGGAAGTACCTGACTACTGTACTGTGAGATGTGATCTGAGACCTACACAGGTCGGTGGAAGTACCTGAGTACTGTACTGTGAGATGTGATCTGAGACCTACACAGGTCCGTGGAAGTACCTGACTACTGTACTGTGAGATGTGATCTGAGACCTACACAGGTCGGTGGAAGTACCTGAGTACTGTACTGTGAGATGTGATCTGAGACCTACACAGGTCGGTGGAAGTACCTGACTACTGTACTGTGAGATGTGATCTGAGACCTACACAGGTCTGTGTCAAGTACCTGACTACTGTACTGTGAGATGTGATCTGAGACCTACACAGGTCCGTGGAAGTACCTGACTACTGCACAGTGAGATGTGATCTGAGACCTACACAGGTCCGTGTCAAGTACCTGACTACTGTACTGTGAGATGTGATCTGAGACCTACACAGGTCCGTGTCAAGTACCTGACTACTGTACTGTGAGATGTGATCTGAGACCTACACAGGTCGGTGGAAGTACCTGACTACTGTACTGTGAGAAGTGATCTGAGACCTACACAGGTCCGTGGAAGTACCTGACTACTGTACTGTGAGATGTGATCTGAGACCTACACAGGTCCGTGTCAAGTACCTGACTACTGTACTGTGAGATGTGATCTGAGACCTACACAGGTCCGTGGAAGTACCTGACTACTGTACTGTGAGATGTGATCTGAGACCTACACAGGTCGGTGGAAGTACCTGACTACTGTACTGTGAGATGTGATCTGAGACCTACACAGGTCCGTGGAAGTACCTGACTACTGCACAGTGAGATGTGATCTGAGACCTACACAGGTCCGTGGAAGTACCTGACTACTGTACTGTGAGATGTGATCTGAGACCTACACAGGTCGGTGGAAGTACCTGACTACTGTACTGTGAGATGTGATCTGAGACCTACACAGGTCGGTGGAAGTACCTGACTACTGTACTGTGAGATGTGATCTGAGACCTACACAGGTCGGTGGAAGTACCTGACTACTGTACTGTGAGATGTGATCTGAGACCTACACAGGTCCGTGGAAGTACATGACTACTGTACTGTGAGATGTGATCTGAGACCTACACAGGTCGGTGGAAGTACCTGACTACTGTACTGTGAGATGTGATCTGAGACCTACACAGGTCCGTGGAAGTACCTGACTACTGTACTGTGAGATGTGATCTGAGACCTACACAGGTCGGTGGAAGTACCTGACTACTGTAATGTGAGATGTGATCTGAGACCTACACAGGTCGGTGGAAGTACCTGACTACTGTACTGTGAGATGTGATCTGAGACCTACACAGGTCGGTGGAAGTACCTGACTACTGTAATGTGAGATGTGATCTGAGACCTACACAGGTCCGTGGAAGTACATGACTACTGTACTGTGAGATGTGATCTGAGACCTACACAGGTCGGTGGAAGTACCTGACTACTGTACTGTGAGATGTGATCTGAGACCTACACAGGTCCGTGGAAGTACCTGACTACTGTACTGTGAGATGTGATCTGAGACCTACACAGGTCGGTGGAAGTACCTGACTACTGTAATGTGAGATGTGATCTGAGACCTACACAGGTCGGTGGAAGTACCTGACTACTGCACAGTGAGATGTGATCTGAGACCTACACAGGTCCGTGGAAGTACCTGACTACTGTACTGTGAGATGTGATCTGAGACCTACACAGGTCGGTGGAAGTACCTGACTACTGTACTGTGAGATGTGATCTGAGACCTACACAGGTCCGTGTCAAGTACCTGACTACTGTACTGTGAGATGTGATCTGAGACCTACACAGGTCGGTGGAAGTACCTGACTACTGTACTGTGAGAAGTGATCTGAGACCTACACAGGTCCGTGGAAGTACCTGACTACTGTACTGTGAGATGTGATCTGAGACCTACACAGGTCCGTGTCAAGTACCTGACTACTGTACTGTGAGATGTGATCTGAGACCTACACAGGTCCGTGTCAAGTACCTGACTACTGTACTGTGAGATGTGATCTGAGACCTACACAGGTCCGTGGAAGTACCTGACTACTGTACTGTGAGATGTGATCTGAGACCTACACAGGTCCGTGGAAGTACCTGACTACTGTACTGTGAGATGTGATCTGAGACCTACACAGGTCCGTGTCAAGTACCTGACTACTGTACTGTGAGACGTGATCTGAGACCTACACAGGTCGGTGGAAGTACCTGACTACTGTACTGTGAGATGTGATCTGAGACCTACACAGGTCGGTGGAAGTACCTGACTACTGTACTGTGAGATGTGATCTGAGACCTACACAGGTCCGTGGAAGTACCTGACTACTGTACTGTGAGATGTGATCTGAGACCTACACAGGTCGGTGGAAGTACCTGACTACTGTACTGTGAGATGTGATCTGAGACCTACACAGGTCACCACCTTCCGGAGACACCTGAAACCCCACCTCTTTAAGGAATACCTAGGATAGGATAAGTATTCCCTCTCACCCCCCCCCCCCCTTTAAGATTTAGATGCACTATTGTAAATTGACTGTTCCACTGGATGTCATAAGGTGAATGCACCAATTTGTAAGTCGCTCTGGATAAGAGCGTCTGCTAAATCACTTAAATGTAAATGTAAATGTAAATGTGATCTGAGGCCTACACAGGTCCGTGGAAGTACCTGACTACTGTACTGTGAGATGTGATCTGAGACCTACACAGGTCCGTACCTGAGTACTGTACTGTGAGATGTGACCTGGTCCGTGGACTACTGTACTGTGAGATGTGATCTGAGACCTACACAGGTCGGTGGAAGTACCTGAGTACTGTACTGTGAGATGTGATCTGAGACCTACACAGGTCGGTGGAAGTACCAGACTACTGTACTGTGAGATGTGATCTGAGACCTACACAGGTCGGTGGAAGTACCTGAGTACTGTACTGTGAGATGTGATCTGAGACCTACACAGGTCGGTGGAAGTACCAGACTACTGTACTGTGAGATGTGATCTGAGACCTACACAGGTCGGTGGAAGTACCTGAGTACTGTACAGTGAGATGTGATCTGAGACCTACACAGGTCGGTGGAAGTACCTGAGTACTGTACTGTGAGATGTGATCTGAGACCTACACAGGTCCGTGGAAGTACCTGACTACTGTACTGTGAGATGTGATCTGAGACCTACACAGGTCGGTGGAAGTACCTGAGTACTGTACTGTGAGATGTGATCTGAGACCTACACAGGTCCGTGGAAGTACCTGACTACTGCACAGTGAGATGTGATCTGAGACCTACACAGTTCAGAACAGTGACAGTGATTTCTATCCCTCCTTCCTCTTTTTGC
>NW_025747970.1:7500-12500 GCF_021184085.1 Oncorhynchus gorbuscha | reverse complement strand
TCATTAAAATTGAAATAAACGATGATTAAGAGAAAGCCTCCATTGAGTGGCGCTGTCTTAAAGGTGCACTGCGTTCCACAAAACGAGCTCCTGGGAGTTCTATCTTAGCGAGGGCTTTAATGGGAGCTGTGTGCTATTTCCTCCTGATTCTCCGCCCCCGTCAGGGACGACCTTGAGAATGTGCGAGCACAACAGGCGGTTTAAGGGATTTCAAATGGCTAATTTCACCACAGCCCTGTTGGCTAATGACTTGATCACGGCTCTTCATAAAAAATATTTTAAAAAACACCAAAATCGTAACAAAGAACCTAAACGGAACATCGCTGGTCCCTTTGAAATGGAATATCTGCAATATGTACAGAGTGAGCTAGGGCCAGAAATATAGGGGGGGGGGGGGGGGGAACCTATGCGCAGCTGTCTGATGTGCCCCCTCCTTCTCCTTCCTCCTCCCTTCATCCCTATGGCCCCCCTGGTCTGTCCCTGTGTCAGCTTGGTGTGCATGTGCCAGTGAACATGGCAGGGATCCTTTCCTCCTCTGCAGGGATAGAGGGAGAAGAGGGAGAACAGAGGAGGGAAAGAGGGAGAGGAGAGAGAGAACAGGGGGGAGAGGAGGGAGGCGATGGGTGCCAAAGGACATGTTGCGGCCCCCGCCATGTTTGTCAAACAAATTAAACGCATTCGAGATTTTTCACCTGCCCAAGCGCTGCTGCCGCATATGGCCTACAAGTTAAAAATAAGAAAATATGCATACATTACCATACTTAATGGGCGACCCTCTCCATTTAATATGCAAATTTCCTGAAATATTACTGAATGCCGTCTGTTCTAAATGAATAAATTTGAATTGCAATTAGAATAATCCTTTATAATTAATGAAAACTGTCAATTTTGGTTCATAAGTAATTTGATTAACAGGATGATGGTACGCTGATCAAGTCGGGCTGGACTGGTGGAGGAGAGGAGGAGAGGAGGAGAGGAGGAGAGGAGGAGAGGGGGCTGGACTGGTGGAGGAGGAGAGGAGGAGAGGAGGAGAGGAGGAGAGGAGGAGAGGAGGAGAGGGGGCTAGACTGGTGGAGGAGGAGAGGAGAGGAGGAGAGGAGGAGAGGAGGAGAGGAGGAGAGGAGGAGAGGGGCTGGACTGGTGGAGGAGGAGAGGAGGAGAGGAGGGGGCTGGACTGGTGGAGGAGAGGAGGAGAGGAGGAGAGGAGGAGAGGAGGAGAGGGAGGAGAGGAGGAGAGGAGGAGAGGAGGAGAGGGGGCTGGACTGGTGGAGGAGGAGAGGAGGAGAGGAGGAGAGGAGGAGAGGGGGGCTGGACTGGTGGAGGAGGAGAGGAGGAGAGGAGGGCTGGACTGGTGGATGAGGAGAGGAGGAGAGGAGGAGAGGAGGAGAGGAGGAGAGGAGGAGAGGAGGAGAGGAGGAGAGGGGGCTGGACTGGTGGAGGAGGAGAGGAGGAGGGGGCTGGACTGGTGGAGGAGGAGAGGAGGAGAGGAGGGCTGGACTGGTGGATGAGGAGAGGAGGAGAGGAGGAGAGGAGGAGAGGAGGAGAGGGGGCTGGACTGGTGGAGGAGGAGAGGAGGAGAGGAGGGCTGGACTGGTGGAGGAGGAGAGGAGGAGAGGAGGGGAGGAGGAGAGGAGAGGAGGGGGCTGGACTGGTGGAGGAGGAGAGGAGGAGAGGAGAGGAGGGGGCTGGACTGGTGGAGGAGGAGAGGAGGAGAGGAGGAGAGGGGCTGGACTGGTGGAGGAGGAGAGGAGGAGAGGAGGAGAAGAGAGGAGGGGGCTGGACTGGTGGAGGAGGAGAGGGAGGGAGAGGAGGAGAAGAGAGGAGGGGGCTGGACTGGTGGAGGAGGAGAGGGAGGAGAGGAGGAGAAGAGAGGAGGGGGCTGGACTGGTGGAGGAGGAGAGGAGGAGAGGAGGAGAAGAGAGGAGGGGGCTGGACTGGTGGAGGAGGAGAGGAGGGAGAGGAGGAGAAGAGAGGAGGGGGCTGGACTGGTGGAGTAGGAGAGGAGGACGGGAGGACTGGACTGGTGGAGGAGGAGAGGAGGAGAGGAGGGCTGGACTGGTGGAGGAGAGGAGGAGAGCGGGGCTGGACTGGTGGAGGAGGAGGAGAGGAGGAGAGGAGAGGAGGGCTGGACTGGTGGAGGAGGAGAGGAGAGTAGAGGAGGGGGACTGGTGGAGGAGGAGAGGAGAGGAGGAGTGGAGGAGAGGAGGAGAGGAGTGCTAGACTGGTGGAGGAGAGGAGAGGAGGTGAGGAGGAGAGGAGGAGAGGGGGCTGGACTGGTGGAGGAGAGGAGAAGAGGAGAGGAGAGGAGGAAAGGAGGAGAGGAGGAGAGGAGGAGTGGAAGAGAGGAGGGCTGGACTGGTGGAGGAGGAGAGGAGGAGAGGAGGAGAGGGAGGGCTGGACTGGTGGAGGAGATGAGAGGAGGAGAGGAGGAGAGATGAGAGGAGGAGAGGAGGAGATGAGAGGAGGAGAGGAGGAGAGGAGAGGGGGAGAGGAGAGGAGAGGAGGAGAGGGGGAGAGGAGGAGAGGGCGGCTGGACTGGTGGAGGAGAGGAAACGGGGGGCATACAGAGGCCCCTGACCAGGACACAGAGCAGAGGCCCCTGAATGATGGCTCCCACAGCAGGCTAATGAAGCAAGGCGACCGACAGGGACAGACAGCTTGGGCTGATCTAAAAGCCCAGCCCATGTGGTGTGACTGTGGTGTGGCCACCGCTCGGCCTGCAGTAAATCAGGGCTAAGGAGGGGTCCTCAACCCAATTCTCCCCGGGAATTTGACTAGACTCATTAAAAAATGATGCAGAAGACCTTATTCCAATCCAAGTCTCATTCCACAGCGTTGCCTTTTTGTTTCACTACTGTGTGAGAGAGAGGTGTAGAGCATGGCTTTCACTACTGTGTGAGAGAGAGGTGTAGAGCATGGCTTTCACTACTGTGTGAGAGAGAGGTGTAGAGCATGGCTTTCACTACTGTGTGAGAGAGAGGTGTAGAGCATGGCTTTCACTACTGTGTGAGAGAGAGGTGCAGAGCATGGCGTTCACTACTGTGTGAGAGAGAGGTGTAGAGCATGGCTTTCACTACTGTGTGAGAGAGAGGTGCAGAGCATGGCGTTCACTACTGTGTGAGAGAGAGATGTAGAGCATGGCTTTCACTACTGTGTGAGAGAGAGGTGTAGAGCATGGCGTTCACTACTGTGTGAGAGAGAGGTGTAGAGCATGGCTTTCACTGCTGTGTGAGAGAGAGGTGTAGAGCATGGCGTTCACTACTGTGTGAGAGAGAGGTGCAGAGCATGGCGTTCACTACTGTGTGAGAGAGAGGTGTAGAGCATGGCTTTCACTACTGTGTGAGAGAGAGGTGTAGAGCATGGCTTTCACTACTGTGTGAGAGAGAGGTGTAGAGCATGGCTTTCACTGCTGTGTGAGAGAGAGGTGTAGAGCATGGCTTTCACTACTGTCTGAGAGAGAGGTGTAGTAGAGCATGGCTTTCACTGCTGTGTGAGAGAGAGGTGTAGAGCATGGCTTTCACTGCTGTGTGAGAGAGAGGTGTATAGAGCATGGCTTTCACTGCTGTGTGAGAGAGAGGTGTAGAGCATGGCTTTCACTACTGTGTGAGAGAGAGGTGTAGAGCATGACTTTCACTGCTGTGTGAGAGAGAGGTGTAGAGCATGGCTTTCACTACTGTGTGAGAGAGAGGTGTAGAGCATGACTTTCACTGCTGTGTGAGAGAGAGGTGTAGAGCATGGCTTTCACTACTGTGTGAGAGAGAGGTGTAGAGCATGACTTTCACTACTGTGTGAGAGAGAGGTGTAGAGCATGGCTTTCACTGCTGCCTCATGTTGTCTAGTGTGGTAACATTCCATTAGGGTTTAATACAGGATTCAACTGAAAGTCACAGTGGGGCTTCAGAGCTCAATTTAATACATCATTCTTGGACCTTGCAATGCCACAGTATCTCTGACGCTCTTGATTGACGACAACTGGACATTACTGTTATAACCAGTGACCAATAGACAACAGAGATTGTCAGACTAAGAGCTCTATTCAATCTGTACCGCCGAAGTTGAGCGTTTGTAGTGCGATTGAAATTTAAAGGCAATGTTCCTGCATTAGAATTCATGGTAAACGCTGCATATCGGCTCAGTCGGAAATGACCTTTCCGTTTCTATCACGCCACCTGTAACGCCGCAGTGATAGATTGAGTAAAGCATGGAAATAATAGGACCAGACTCCTGAACAGCAAATCAAATGGCCACCCAGAATCTTTGCATTGTCCCCCACCTTTTACACTGCTGCTACTCTCTGTTTATTATCTATGCAGAGTCACCTTAACTCTACATGTACATATTACCTTAATTACCTCGACCAACCGGTGCCCCCGCACATTGACTCTGTACCGGTACCCCCCTGTATATAACCTCTCTACCGTTATTTTACTGCTGCTCTTTAATTACTTGTTATTTTTAACACTTATTGCTCTTAAAACTGCATTGTTGGTTCAGGACTTTCTCTGTAAGGTCTAAGTCTGTCGTATTCGGCGCATGTGACAATTACAATTGGATTTGATTTGATGCATCAGATCACGCCAATGTGGAAATCACGGTTCGTTCCCCCTACAGTCCTGTTAATGACGGGTGGAGGCCCCTTACATGAATTAGTCACGAGCATGAATATTCATCGTTCAAAACGCCCTGTACAGACGGAAGAGGGGATGGGGAGGAGCACTTAGACCAATACTAGAGCAGAATGGTGACAGGAAGAGCATACAGCCCCCTATTTAACTGAACCCCCCCCACCCCACTAAACAGATCCCACAGTACAATAAGAATGAGACAATACTTCTCTTACCTGTTTGAGATGACATCAGAAAGCAATCGGACAGCATGAAACGGAAGCAAAGGAGAAAGATTGGATTAGCTGATTAATGCAGTTAATGTCAAGCAGTGTGATTTCCCTTTTAATGTGTGTTGATGCATCTGAAGGTGTGAGCGAACGCGCAGACGGGAGA
>NW_025747970.1:0-2500 GCF_021184085.1 Oncorhynchus gorbuscha | reverse complement strand
CACACACACACACACACACACACACACACACACACACACACACACACACACACACACACACACACACACACACACACACACACACACACACACACACACACACACACTACCAGAAACCAAACTAGCCTAGTTATGTTATGTAACAGCTTGCCTGTTTGCCCCCTGCAGCAGGCACATCAGTTCTGTTTGGTGACAGTTTCCTAATAGGAGTAAAAATAACCTGTATGTCTGACTCCGTTCTACTGTGAAAACAGGGGTGTCTTCACACTTTATTCCTCATTCCTCCCCCTCCTTCTCGTTCTCGTTCTCGTTCTGTGAGGAATGATAAGCAACGACAGGCAGGCCCATCTTAATAAAACTGCCTCCTCTCGCCTCCCCTCTCTTCCGACAGACAGACAGACAGACAGACAGACAGACAGACAGACAGACAGACAGACAGACAGACAGACAGACAGACAGACAGAGACAGACAGACAGACAGACAGACAGACAGACAGACAGACAGACAGACAGACAGACAGACAGACAGACAGACAGACAGACAGACAGACGGCGTGTTTAAGGGAGCTAAAAACACTTTGTTTCAACTCTCTGTGATGCCGCCCAGAGCCCTGTGACAGGTATCAGTGACTGAACGCTGAGAGGGTGAACACTGTTACCTCTCCTGCCACTGCAGAGGCACAGATAGCTCCCTGACACACTTATACACACACAGACACACACACACAGTGCCTGCCTGTGCCTCCCCTCCTCTCTGTCAGCATCAAACGGGACGCCAGGCCTGCTGCCACCAACATACTATGTTTCTGTTTGCTGCCTCATAAATAAATGAACTGGTTAGAGAAAGATGAGTGAGCCGAGGAGACAGATGCATGGAACACATCTTGTCGGCAGTACGTGATCTGGCCCAACGGTTTTTGCATAACGTTCACTCTTCGAATGCTTTGAACGGACGACGCACATCACATGTCGACAGCCGCTAGAAACGAGCCCCGCTGCACAGTGCAGCTGTAGCGCAGTCAGAGCTGGCCCTTAGCTCAGGGTCTGCGTACCAAATGGCAAACCTGTCCTTACATAGTGCACTACGTTTGACCGGAGCCCTGTTGGCCCTAGTCAAAAGTAGTGCACTATAAAGGGATTAGGGTGCCAGTTGGGACGCATACGCAGAGGGCTGTAGTCTTTTAAAGTTGTTAGTCGGACGGCCAGATGAGCAGGTTCGGAGAGGAGCAGGAAGTCAGCACTGAGGTAATTGAGTGCCGCCATCAGCTGCCATTTCCCTGATTGCTGTTTGGAGAGTGATTAGTTTCCACGCCGAGCAGCTGATGGGTCGTTATTGTTGTTTTTCTCTGAGTGTTGTTGACGAGGATGTTTACCTGTGGGGCATTGGTTTGGTCTCTCATTTCTCACCCGCCACCGCATCATTACCGCACCCACCGCCTCCAACTCCCATGATACCACTGTTGCCATCGTTCCTCTCCCTTCGTCACTCTGGCAGACATAGCCCTAACCCTAACCCTAACCCTAACCCTAACCCTAACCCTAACCCTAACCCTAAACACAGCATCACATAGCGGTACAAAGGCCAACCAGAACCTAAGACAGTACCGGTCTAGAAGCATCAGGGCCGACCAGAACCTAACACTGGGTTGGTCTAGAAGCATCAGGGCCGACCCAGAACCTAACACTGGGTTGGTCTAGAAGCATCGAGGCCGAGCAGAACCTAACACTGGGTTGGTCGAGAAGAGCTTTTTACTTTACTTCCTACCTTTAAAAAAGATTAAAGTTGCTAGCAGATTTCTTCTTGTCTGTGCATTTTCCCACTCGCATTATCTAACAACGTTCCAGGTTACTCTTTGGAACTCTTTGTAAATGACAAGCTTCTTTTCTTTTCCAATAAAACTCTTTCAGAGGAGAGCAGAAGGAAAGAGAACGCTGTCATACTTAGTCTTTAAAAATACCGCCTTCAAGAGTGCATCATTCCTTTTAATTAGCCGAGCGGAAATGATCAAAGACGCGGCACCTCACCAGAGAGAGCAAGGGAGACGCCACAGGAGGCTGGGATGGATGCTTTGTGATGGAGCCGTCACTCTCTGCTCCGACAATAGCAAAGCCATTAAATCTACAAGCCTACAAGCCGTCGTGCTAGCGAGCTGTCTGGCGCATGGCCCTCCACGCGTACTTACGCAGATAGAACCGTGACAACTGTCACGCATTTACCCAACAACCGCCAGGTGATTAACCAAACAAAATAAGTCTACTCACAACAAAATAAGTACACGGTAGTCTGAGCCGTGGGTGTAATGAACACACTGGAGAGGCTTCAGAACGAGGCTAGTTGGCAGAAACACTCTGGCATTTCACAATTCCTCTGACAAAAGAAAAGTGTCAGTTGTTTGGCACGGATTTTATGATTTCATGGAAAGTTGGAGACTATTTTGGAAATATCACACACTCCAAAACAGACCTCGAGCAGCACAAAAAATAGATGATCTTGCATGTA
>NW_025747969.1:0-42730 GCF_021184085.1 Oncorhynchus gorbuscha | reverse complement strand
GAACATATGATTGAATATGATTAATCAGATGATAAAATATATTCAGTAAGACACACTGTACTGGCCTTGGTCGTGTTCATTAGGGCATGCAATGGACAATTATTTTTAAAAATGTTTCAACTGCAAACATTTCTTATTGAACAAGTCCAAGTAGCCTCTCCTTGTTTCATTCAGTTTTGTTACATTTGGTGCCTAATGAACATGACCCTGGTGGTAGTCTGCTTGTGCTTTATCCAACTCCTCTGTGTATTATGTTCTTTGTCATACATGTAGGCATGGCAATGATAAAGACAAGTTGGCTACAGCACAGTATGGGACCAGGCTAACACTGTTATGGATGTAGTGGTTATCAGGGAGTTAGAAGATATCAGTCCTCACCTCAATGAGCATATCAGTTCACTGGAAAACATTCACTTGTAACAAGCTGGCTACGTCCTAAAAGGCAACCGATTGCCCACATAGTGCACTACTTTTGACCAGGGCCCATAGGGAATAGGGTGCCACTTGGGATACAACCACATAGAGAAGTACCTCTGCCTTCTGTTGTAAGGACCTCCATTTCCAGGGTTTCACGACTGCCACTCTCCAGACCTGTTCCCGTTATAGAGTCCTGGGCCGTATCATCACCCCTAAGACTCCTGGTGAACGTTGAGCAATGGAATAGAAGAGGTTTATACCAGACAGAGGGCTATGGTACATGTGCATGCATCAACAGATAGCTGTACAGATGAATGGACAGATACTTGTAAATGCGTAAACAAATGCACACACACAGCAGTGTTATTCTAGTGGTTAGAGCGTTGGGCCAGTAACCGGAAGGTTGCTGGATCGGAATCCCGACCGACAAGGTAAACCTGTCATTCTGCCCTGAGCAAGACAGTTAACCCACTATTCCCCCGCACCTCTCTGATTCAGAGGGTTGTGGTAAATCGGAAGACACATTTAAGTTGGACAACTGACTAGGTATCCACCTTTCCCTTATTCTTGGTTTTATCTACATATAAAACACATTCAATATGAATTATGCAACGATTGAGGAAAAAAATAGCCAGTGCTTGTCGATGTTACATGATTTCCTATTCTCAGGACAATGATTAATAGAACAAAAACCAATGTTGCCAAGGCAACTGGGGTCACTGGAACATATCCAAAGAGAGAAACAGACCAGAGGACAAATAACTGCTTCTAAATGCTAGTAAAACTAAGCACATGCTCTTCAACCGATCGCTGCCCGCACCCGCCCGCCTGACTAGCATCACTACTCTAGACGGTTCTGACTTAGAATATGTGGACAACTACAAATACCTAGGAGTCTGGTTAGATTGAAAACTGTCCTTCCACTCACATTAAACATCTCCAATCCAAAATTTAATCTAGAATCTGCTTCCTACTTCACAAAAACAAACACCTCCTTCACTAATTCTGCCAAACATACCCTCATATAACTGACTATACTACAGATCCTTGACTTGATGTCATTTACAAAATAGCCCCAAACACTCTACTCAGTAAATTTGATGGAGCCTATCAGTGCCAACCGTTTTGTCACCAAAGCCCCATATACTACCCACCACTGCGACCTGTATGCTCGTTGGCTGGCCCTCACTACATATCCGCCGCCAAACCCACTGGCTCCAGGTCATCTACAAGGCTCTGCTAGGTAAAGCCCCGCCTTATCTCAGCTCACTGATCACCATAGCAACACCAAACTGTAGGGCACTCCAGCAGGTATATCTCACTGGTCATCCCCAAAGTCATCACTTACTTTGGCCGCCTTTCCTTCCAGTTCTCTGCTACCAATGACTGGAACGAATTGCAAAAATCTCTGAAACTGGAGTCTTACATCTCCCTCTCGAACTTTAAGAATCAGCTGTCAGAGCAGCTTGCGATCACTGTACCTGTACACAGCCAATCTGTAAATAGCATACCCAACTACCTCATCCCCATATTATTACTTACCCTCTTGCACCCCAGTATCTCTACTTGCACATCATCATCTTTACATCTATCACTCTAGTATTAATGCTAAGTTGTGATTATTTTGCCTCTATGGCCTATTTATTGCCTACCTCCCTAATCTTCTACATTTGCACACACTGCATAGATTCTTCTATTATTTTTTCTATTGTGTTATTGACTGTACGTTTGTTTATGTGTAAGTCTGTGTTGTTTTAGTCGCACTGCTTTGCTTTATCTTGGCCAGGTCGCAGTTGTAAAAGAGAACTTGTTTTCAACTGGCCTACCTGGTTAAATAAAAGGTGAAATAAAAATAAAATAAATCAAAAGAAAATAATTTCTGTAAAAAATTATGTGTACACTTTAACTACTAAAACCACATGTAATGTATGTAGAACAGATAATGGAGCTATATATTTTAAACAAGATTGTCTTTGAGAATAACATTCACTAAACAAACACTAGACAGTCTGGGAGAAACTAATATGTCACTGCAATATAGAAGCACTTTTTTTATCAACTTCCACTGTCCTCCAAAAGCTCTTTGCTTCAATTTGCTCCTCAAATCAACCTTGGTTAGAGAGCGGCAGTGTTCCCTTCCCTTACAACCATACAGTAGCTGGACAGCGTTAAAGGAGCTTTCGAATGGGATGTTTAGACCTTGACTAATCTCACGTGAACAGACTGCATAAACAGAAATGGTACCATCATCCAGCATCTGACCAAATTACGCAATAATGTTGTTCTGGGTTAACTGAGATTAAACCTTGACCTATTCCAAACTAATGATGTCCTATGCACCAACTATGTACAACCAGACAGAGAGAGTGTTTGTGAAACTAGAACTAACAACGAGAACAACAAAGCACACACAATAATGCAGTATCTCCTGCAGAATATGCAACTGTGGACAGACCTGGGCTACAAAACACAGCTCTACTTAAACATCCCACCATTAACAGAGAGATGAGAGTAAAGAGCAACTTACTCTAATTCAAGCTCCATTATAGGTCTCAGATTGAAGTCCACACTGTATGCCATCCTCCTGGTCTTCACTCTGTGGGGCCACACCTGTCTGTCTGGATCATGGACTTACCCTTTTCCAATCACAGACAGAAGCATAGGGGAGCACACCAAGAAGACAGGATTGGTGGAACAGAGGTACTGTTGTGGTATATACTGTAGTTAGTGCATCGTCCCAGTCTTGTCTTCCAGCTCCCAGGAGAGGGAACTATTAGGAGCTCTTAGTGGGTGGGTTTAGGAGTTAGGACTTTGTCTGACCAACTTACACTCTCAACTCATTATCTACCAAACCCAAAATATGAAGAAGAAAAGACTGACGGAAGGGTTGTGTCACAATCAAAAGAAGACTATAGAGGAAGTGGTTCCTCCCACAGACCACTAGTGTACTGCTTCCTCCGTCCTCCATCCTCCCAAAGATCCTCACCACAGACAATGTGCCATGTTCACATGTTATCAGGAACTTCTTCAACAGGAATTCAGAGGAACTTGTGGAGGTTAAAGAAAATAAAACAATCAAGGACTGACCATCCATTATATCAACATTATTGTTGTAAGCATACATTGTTTACATTTAATTAATTTACAAACAGAGTAAAAGAAGCTTTCGGGTTCTGACGGGTATTACAGTTGAACTAAGCCCATGAGGCATTTAAGTTCTATTCTGCAAAATGTATGTAGCAATTGCTTACTGCCCCTTTAAGCTCCCTCTTGGATCTAGTTGAGTTCATTTTACTAAAGAAAAACAACAATACAGTATGTATATTTCTAATAACTAGTTTCTGGAATACCTTTGGATTTTATATAAAGCTATCCAACAAAATGTATTAAATAAATTCATGCAGAGTTTCTAAGTGATTGACAGCAGTGGAGGCTGGTAGGAGGAGCTATAAGATGACAGCTCATTGTAATGGCTGGAATGGAATCATTGAAACAGTATGAAACATATGGAAACCTCATGTTTGAGTCCGTTCCAATAACTCCATTCCAGCCATTACACAGAGCCCGTCCTCCTATAACTGTTCCCAAAAGCCTCCACTAATTAACAGCTGTGAATTGATTCAGTGTTAGTTCCATTTCCACAGGTTTCCAGATGGAAACACAATAGAAACAACACCAGTCAATACAATAAACTTCTGAATCATTATTTATAGGCAGTAGCCTACGACTTAGAAAAACTGCATATGTATTGTAACTGCAAAAAGTAACTTCAAATTGAATAGGTTGATGCATAAGACTTGCATTATCAATGTATGTTCTACCCCTCACCATTTCTGAAGACTTCATTTTTTCAAGACTGCACAGCCCCAAATCACCAATCAACTTTAAGCTCGAGCGGCTTTCTCTGGCGCAGATTCAACCAATTAAATACATTCTCCTCATTAGAGGTGTGTTCATTATGCGAAAAGTTTCGAAAACGTTAATAAAATATTTCCAAATGAATGTCAAGTTTATTCTAGACAGTTTGAATACATTTTGTAAGTCAATGTAACATTCTAATTGCAATCCTGCATTACAGTGGTGCACAACTAAAATGCATTGGCACATCACTAAAGAATAAAATGAAGTGAATATATAATTCATAATAAACGGTCTGTCTCTCACAGCAGGAATGCCTTGTGTGTGCTTCTGCTGCCCTCTAGTGGTAAACCTACATTATGAATGAAGTTTAGTGGGATATGATGGCAGTTGTTTGAGACGATATTAGAGAATCTAAAATATTGACGTGAATAACAGTGATATGCAGACCTCACAACAACACCAATAAATGTTTTCTATTTGGTGGTCAATGTGCAATGTTTTCATGTCCAAAGCACATTACACAGCCTGTGTCCCAATCAAAAGGTAGCATGCTGATTGGGAGGCCAGTTGAGGCTGCTGAGGGAAGGACAGACCATAATAATGTCTGGAACGGAGTAAATGGAATGGCATCAAACACATGGAAACCATGGAAACCATGTGCTGGATGTATTTGATACCATTCCACCAACTCTGCTCCAGCCATTACCATGAGCCTGTCCTCCACAATTAAGGTGCCACCAACCTCCTGTGGATGCCACCATCATAGCCTATGGAAGGTGGTTGTTCCTAGGGGTTTAATTGCAAACACTGCCTTGATGATGAGCTATAGCCTTGACAATAACGATGAATTATATATTATACACTATAGCCAGAATTATACTTTATCTTCCTCTCTTCTACACCATAATGTCAGCCACTAGGCTACATAAGCCTATCTATTATTCTCAAAGCTTGTGAAAATGAAGTTGATAACAAGTTAATAAAGATACAAGCCATTGTGTACACAATGGGGTGTGTGTAAGGAGACACAGCCACATAGAGAGAGGAAAGATGCTTATTGATTTTGTACAAACCCTTTGAAAATGTGTGATAATGTGACAATACTGAACACTATGGCCATAAGGTTACTGTGAGAGTAGCAGTACTCCTAGAGATGACGTGGTCATTGTCCGGGGCGGTTCTTTAACTCTTCAGGAAATGAGAGTGAAAACAAAACCTCACAAATGAGACCTGCGCATAGTCATTTTCTAGCTGAAGTTGGGACATATTAATCGGCATAAAAAAATATATATAAAAAATGGAATCTGGTGCCTATGGGGCCTCGCTGTCCGGAGGTGACTTCGATTTTATGAGCTTTGTTAAACAACCTCAAACCATAGTCCGCATCTTGAGCTGGGTGAGTGATTTACTCTAGGTTGACAGCCAGCTAAGCGTGTTATCTTAGGAAACTTTTGAAGTAGCTAACGTTAGCTAGCAACCATAGCTAGCTGTCTGTTTAACTACAGTGCACATCACAGTTGTATTTTCTATTTATGGAAAAGCTTTGCGCATCAAGGCAAGAAGACAACATGAAAGAGTTGTTGACCTGTTTTCTAGTTTGTGATGTTGTGGAAAAGTTGCGAATGACACTTGGCTAATGCTAGCTAACAGGCTATCCAGATGTGTTCTAGTAGGGAACTTTTACTCGTGGCCAGTTTAGCTGTGTCAACCCAACTAAGCTTTTGCCAACTGTTGATGAATGGTAGTTGTAAGCCTCCCAACGGCCAGCTTTTGAGCTACAGATGTTAGTAGCTTGCTGCTGTAACTTTAGCTCGCTGGCATGACGTGGAAGAGGTTTGTTTAGCTACTATCTGATCAACTGTCAGTCTGACAGATCCACCACACGGTCATCCCATCAACTTCCGTACCCCTGTAAAAGTTCTGCAAGGATAGCTGTGATGACAATTTGTTTGCATGCAACCATCTAATATTATTATAAGATGGACAATATGTTTAGTTTAATGGGGAAAAACATGTTCATTGATGTTGCATTACACTTCAATGCCAAGAAGAGATCTTGGATGCACTGAGCTAGCTAACCAAAAGCTGACGCCCTTATGGAAAAGTCCCATTGGATACCAATCGGAAATCATCATGGGATACAGGTCATGGGGCCCCAGTTTGGTTGTTTTCACTTAAAACCCCAACGGGGTGACCGAGGAGCAAGCTCAACGCAACTTGCAACTGCTCAGTTCACTTGCCCCAGGCAACCCAAAAAATTGATCCAGAAAAAAGATACATTTATCTTTTGTGTCTCTGTTTCACAATTTTCCTTCAATTCGCAAGTGGCTGATGTGTCTCACCGGAGAAAGCATCCGATCGAGTGAAACAGGCTACACATACAGGAGACAGAGGAGCACTATCTATCTGATGCTGTATGGTCAAAAGGAGCATGACATTGTTGCCGCCTGTAGCATTGAATGCAAGGGAAGCCAGCAAGCATTTGGCTTCCCTTGATACCATTAAAATAATAACCAATCAGCGTTGCGCTAAACTGAGTGAGCCCACACATTTCACCCACACACTGCTATAGCTGTCCAAAGGGTTTCAATGGGAATTCCAATAGAATGCACATTTTGTGGTTGATAGAGTAGTGGGTGGGTGTGGGCTGTCCACATCCACTACAGGTCGGCTTCATAAGGCTGTCCACATCCACTACAGGTCGGCTTCATAAGGCTGTCCACATCCACTACAGGTCGGCTTCATAAGGCTGTCCACATCCACTACAGGTCGGCTTCATAAGGCTGTCCACATCCAAGGCTAAGGCTGTCCACATCCACTCCATAAGGCTGTCCACATCCACTACGGGTCGGCTTCATAAGGCTGTCCACATCCAATACGGGTCGGCTTAATAAGGCTGTCCACATCCACTACGGGTCGGCTTCATAAGGCTGTCCACATCCAATACGGGTCGGCTTCATAAGGCTGTCCACATCCAATACGGGTCGGCTTCATAAGGCTGTCCACATCCACTACGGGTCGGCTTCATAAGGCTGTCCACATCCACTACGGGTCGGCTTCATAAGGCTGTCCACATCCACTACGAGTCAACCCCTGAAATCATACCAAACATACACAATGGTTTGAAAGTTAAGCATTTCACTGTACTTGTGCATGTGACAATAAAACTTGAACACGCTCCCCTTGAAGTTATCCTCTACCGTTACGCATCCCTCCAGACATATTACCTTTCATGTTTTTTCCCCCAGGACGTACTGTATGTCCTCGTGATTGGTTACAGGTTGTCTAACACTGTGTTACACCTGTCTTATATCATAACAGACCTATGTGATCATATGATAACAGTATTCTATGATAACAGGCCTATGTGATAATATGATAACAGTCTTATATCATAACAGGCCTATGTGATAATATGATAACAGTATTCTATGATAACAGGCCTATGTGATAATATGATAACAGTCTTCTATGATAACAGGCCTATGTGATAATATGATAACAGTCTTCTATGATAACAGGCCTATGTGATAATATGATAACAGACCTATGTGATAATATGATAACAGGCCTATGTGATAATATGATAACAGTCTTCTATGATAATATGATAACAGGCCTATGTGATGATATGATAACCTATGTGATGTGATAATATGATAACAGGCCTACCCTATGTGATAATATGATGATAACAGGCCTATGATAACAGGCCTATGTGATAATATGATAACAGTCTTCTATGATAATATGATAACAGGCCTATGTGATAATATGATAACAGGCCTATGTGATAATATGATAACAGGCCTATGTGATAATATGATAACAGTCTTCTATGATAATATGATAACAGTCTTCTATGATAACAGGCCTATGTGATAATATGATAACAGTCTTCTATGATAATATGATAACAGTCTTCTATGTGATGTGATAATATGATAACAGGCCTATGATGATAATATGATAACAGGCCTATGTGATAATATGATAACAGGCCTATGTGATAATATGATAACAGGCCTATGTGATAATATGATAACAGGCCTATGTGATAATATGATAACAGGCCTATGTGATAATATGATAACAGGCCTATGTGATAATATGATAACAGGCCTATGTGATAATATGATAACAGGCCTATGTGATAATATGATAACAGTCTTCTATGATAACAGGCCTATGTGATAATATGATAAGGCCTATGTGATAATATGATAACAGGCCTATGTGATAATATGGTAACAGGCCTATGTGATAATATGATAACAGGCCTATGTGACGGACCCCAAGGTGTTCTAACCGACATGTTGTTGTCTCTTCAGATCTTTTCCATAGTGGTGTTTGCCACCATCACTGGAGAAGGCTATGTCAACCCTTCACTCCTGCCTGACACCAAATGCATGTTCAACAGGAATGACAGCGCATGCGGCTTCGGAGTGGGTATTGGAATTTTGGCCTTTCTCGCCTGCGTCGTCTTCATCATACTGGACGCCTACTTCCCTCAGATCAGCAACGCCAAAGAGAGGAAGAACATTGTCACTGCTGACCTGGTCTTCTCTGGTTAGGGGAAAACATTTGTTTGTGATACTCCAATGCTAAATCTGTAAGGCTGTAGTTTGGCACCCAGAACTGACACTTATGGACAGATTTTTCAACGATAATATTGGCAACACTTCATATGAATAGCTTCCTATAATATAATATAATATATGCCATTTAGCAGACGCTTTTATCCAAAGCGACTTACAGTCATGTGTGCATACATTCTACTTCATCGAACCCACTACCCTGGCGTTATGCTCTAAACTGAGCTTCAGGACCTTACAATGCATTACAAGCAGGTTTATAATGCCTTATGTCATGTACAATTCACTATACTTAACAAGTTAGGTACTAAAGGTGCACTGCTTATAAACATCTATAACTACACTCACAGTGTAGTTGCTCATATGGTGTTAGGAATGCACTTATAATGCATTAGGAAGAGGGAATTTGTAGGAAATGTTACCATAAACTTGACTTTCCCTCCTCTGTCAGGAGTGTGGACGTTGTTCTGGTTCATCTGCTTCTGTGTCCTGACCAATCAGTGGTCTCACACCACCGAAGTAGCAGGCATCCCTGTCGACGCCGCCCGAGCCGTAGTGGCCTTCTCCTTCTTCTCCATTGTCACTTGGGTGAGTCAGTCTTTCTCTCTCTCTCTCTCTCTCTCTCTCTTTTTGTCTCTCTTTCTCTCAACTGGCATGTAAATATTTGAAACTGCTAGCTGCAGCTGGTCTGAGCGGTCGACAGTGAATGCCCTAACCCGCTAGTAATTAATGCTGATTGTTAGCGTTCTGACTTGCTACAGGCTGTTAGGCAAGAACAAGGCAGATGTGTCCTTTTCCAGAGTATTTATATCTCTTGGTCACCACCACACACACACACACATAGAAGTAATCTTTGTGGTTCTATAAGGAAAGGAGAATACATGTACATATTAACAGTGATAATGCAGCTATATAATTTGAAATGTATATAGATAGTGTAGCATAGAATTTCAGACCCATATTCACATATAACTACAGATGGGGAGAGGCTAATCACTGATGAGGCTCTGTCTCTTGTCCAGCTAGATGTTTTCTAAATCAAGTTTGCAAGCGCCAGCGCACCAGGCATTCTAGGATCTTCTACTTATCTTACACATAACACTCTCTGTCAGTAATTACAACATACACATAATGCTCTACATCTGCATTGCTTGCTGTTTGGGGTTTTAGGCTGGGTTTCTGTATAAGCACTTTGTGACACGTGTTATGGGATTTAAAAAACGTATTTACCAATATATTTCCTCTCACAGGCTCTATTGACTACATTTGCTTATACAAGATATCGCCAAGGAGTGAGTGACCTTGACCAGGGCTACACAGACCCAGCCTATGACAACAGCACTCCTTACCCATCCACCTCCGCCTATCCCCCGTACCCCACCAGTGGGCCAGAGGGCTACCAGCAGTCCCCTTTCACCCCCCAAAACCAAGAGCATCCAGCACCATACCAGCCCCCGTCTTACTGAGGGACTGGACCATTGACCAGATTTGGGGGGGGTTTGAGTTTTTAAGTTGCCATTGGTGCCTGTAGCCTGGTCCCAGATCTGTCTGTGCTGTCTTGCCAACTCCTACGGTCATGCCAAACACAAAACGATCTGGGACCAGGCTATGTTGCCTCAGCTATGTGGACTGATCTCAGCACTCCACTGGTCCTCTCCTTTCACCTAACTGTTTAAGTCTTAGCAGGTGTTGCGCTTACATAATGAAGGGTGTGTTGACATGATTTCAGTTGGTATTCATATTGTAGTTTAGGTTGTGAATGGATATTTTGCTGCATTTTTATACATACAACTAGAGTGCCTGAGCTGAGCTTCAGGTAGAATCTAAGGAAAACTGTTACTAGGGTAAAACCTAGAATGCCATGTAAAAATGTGAGATTCAGAGTGTCATCACCACTTGAGGTAACTGTCATATGTTCTTTCTGTTGTTCTCTGCACTGTTTGTCTTGTAACATATGTAATGCAGTCATGTGGACACTGAAGTTCAGATCAAACCACTGAAACATATGTCGCTGTCGCTGGGAACATTGCTTTGTATTGCAAATAATGATGCTATGCTATGCTATGGACACACTGTATTTTTCTATGCTGCCTAATCCAGTTATATGGTATAGTGCATATACAAATACCTTTTGATAATTTCAATGATCTAGCCAGCCCAGGATATCAGAACTTATTGCCATATATCTAGAAATCAAATGTATTGCTAAGTTATTGACAAACGAAGACTGTTTTTGTTTTTCTCTGCAAACCCATTTTTTATTTTACCTTTATTTTACTTGGCAAGTCAGTTAAGAACAAATTCTTATTTTCAATGACGGCCTAGGAACAGTGGGTTAACTGCCTGTTCAGGGGCAGAATGACAGATTTGTACCTTGTCAGCTCGGGATTCAAACTTGCAACCTTTCGGTTACTAGTCCAACGCTCTAACCACTAGGCTACCCTGCCGCCCCATACTTTTATTTGTCCCAATAATGGGTGCACTGTCTGAAAAATGCTACCTTTAACGACTACTGTATATCAGTGCTTTTAAAAACCACCACTGAACTCACTCAGAGCCTATTTCCTGTACCCAGTTTAAACCTACTTCTGGACTGAAACTCACGCTTAATGGAAAAGCTCCATTGCAAGTAGATTTTCATCCAGGAATAGGTTTATTAATCTTGGTCTGGGAAACCAGCAGAACATTTTTGGGGGGTAAATTGGATAACACGTTATCTTTCTGTCATTTGTAGTACATGCTCCCAAGTCATGTTAACCCTTTCATTTGATCTTTATTGTAGTTTCAAACCAGTCTGTAATATATCTGGTAAACGAGGGTGTGTGTTTAGTATCAGGAACGCCCTCTCCTCAACTTGTTTGTCTCCTACCTACCTCCTATTCCGAACGTGCCTGAGAACGGTTTTATTCACTTCTGGTGTGTTCTTGTCCATGACACACACCTTTTCAGACAAACTCATATCAGAATTCTCATAGATGAGTTTAACAAAATACCAATTCAATTCAAGGGCTTTATTGGCATGGGAAACATGTGTTAACATTGCCAAAGCAAGTGAGGTAGACAACATACAAAGTAGGTAATATATACAGTATATTGAATTGTAATTGTAATGGTATTCCATTGAAAGAAAATGAGTAGGCTGCCAGTACATTTCAATAAACTAGTGAACTATTAACAAAATATAATTACAAAATAATACATATGGGAGCAGTCAGCATACTACATTAGGACACACAACTGCAATGTGTTTTGACTACTAGTCTTTCTCAGGCAGCGTTGTGATATTAGATTGAAATTGTTTTGTAAATGACCTATGCCTTTTAATCCTGCTGGGCATGACAATGAATTCCATACAGTACCAGAGTAAGAACCTTCATCAAAAACGACATATGGTTCTGCCTTTGTTCTTGGTATATCTTTGGTATAAGCTCATTTATTTACGTTATCTCTGATGAAGTGATCTCACCAATTATTATGCCCTCTTTCTTGGGTTTCAAGATTGCACTGAGCTTTGCAGTCTGTTGCACAAAGTGCCTTATAAAAGCCTACTACACCACCAACCGAACCTTTGCCAAATAAAGGCTTTTCCTGTTTGGAGACTGGCCCTTTTTTAAGAAGGGTGTATTCCAAAGGCAAATATTTGAGCAGCCGCTAAGGAGGGAGAGTAAAGGAGCCGGTGAAAAGTAGATAAGATTTACAACTATAACTAGTAAGGCTATTTGTGCTCTCTCTCTCTCTGGGTGGGCCCTGTGTGTCACCTCTAGTTATTATGTTTCACATTGGACGCGGAGTTTACTGAAAACACAGACATTGTGCAACATAAACATCCCATGACTCTTGTCAATTTTTCAATGTATGCCAATGCCAGGAACCTTTCACTACTAACATAGTGTGTGGTATTTGAAGCCTTGCACCGTTACTGCTATCATGGACAAGAGCTTGTTCGACATTGCATGCGATTAAGACTGACTGATCGACAAGAAACCTTGCATCATAAATAACTACTGATCAGTCAGTCACTCTTTACCCTGATACATTACGTTTTTTTATCCTCTCGAACACGGCAAATGATTTCAGATGTGCTGTTGCACCTGCATTGCAATGAAAGTCACATATTAGATATGTTTCAACGTTACAAAACAACAACAAACAGTTTACGCAAGCAGCGCATAGTAATCCAGAATACTGTTCAATTCGTAGGCTAGGTAGATTTCGTTGCCTGGGCGGGACTTATTTTATACTGTCACTGAACAAGGAAGTAGCCCATGGTTTCCCCAATGATGCAAACGATGGAGACTAAACACTGTATCCTAGATTTAAACGAAGCGGTGTTGTCGCCAATCAAATCATTATCGGACTGTTATTTGGCGGCATATCACTTGTAGTGAGTATCGTTCTAACATTATTTGTAACAGTTGCGCATCCACGAAGCTTCGTGTCGCCTTTATTTAATATTATCCGACAATTCTAGAGCATATCCTAGTTAAACGGGAGCACTCATATGTTGTCACAATGTACTTCCCCTTTTCATGTTCGAATTAGGCCTACTCACTAATCTGTCAGTAGTGTGATGATGGGGGCTCGAGTTAGCATGTTTTAAAATGCACTATGCACTATATATATATATATATATATATATATATATACATAAAGGTACGTGGACACCTTCAAATGAGTGGATTCGTCTATTTCAGCCATACCTGCTGCTGACAGGTGTATATAACATTGGCAGTTGATTGGCCTTACTGAAGAGCTCAGTGACTTTCAACTTGCACCGTCATAGGATGCAACCATTCCAACAAGTCAGTTGTCAAATCTCTGCCCTGTCAGAGCTGTCCCTGTCAACTGTAAGTGCTGTTACTGTGAAGTGGAATCATCTAGGAGCACGGCTCAGCTGGAAGTGGTATTTTTAAGCACATAGTGTGTAAAAATTGTCCGTTCTGGTTGCAAAACTCCACACCAAGTTCCAAACTGCCTATGGAAGCAATGTCAGCACAATAACTGTTAGTCAGGAGCTTCATGGATTGGGATTCCATGGCCGAGCAGACGCACACAAGCCTAAGATCACCATGTGCAATGCCAAGTGTCAGCTGGAGTTGTGTAAAGCTCATCGCCATTCGACGCCTCACCATCTGGCAGCCCGAAGGACAAATCTGGGTCAGGAGAACACTAACTCAACCCCATTGAACACCTTTGGGATGAATTGGAACTCTGACTGCGAGCCAGGCCTAAGTGCCCGACCTCACTAATGCTCTTGTGGCTGAATGGAAGCAAGTCCCCGCAGCAATGTTCCAACATCTAGTGGAAAGCCTTCCCAGAAGAGTGGAGGCTGTTATTACAGCAATGTTCCAACATCTAGTGGAAAGCCTTCCCAGAAGAGTGGAGGCTGTTATAACAGCAATGTTCCAACATCTAGTGGAAAGCCTTCCCAGAAGAGTGGAGGCTGTTATTACAGCAATGTTCCAAAATCTAGTGGAAAGCCTTCCCAGAAGAGTGGAGGCTGTTATAACAGCAATGTTCCAACATTTAGTGGAAAGCCTTCCCAGGAGAGTGGAGGCTGTTATAACAGCAATGTTCCAACATCTAGTGGAAAGCCTTCCCAGAAGAGTGGAGGCTGTTAAAACAGCAAAGGGGGGACATACAGGCGCAATGCCAGTGGAAGTCTGCCAGTCTAACACTGCTGTAAAACCCATTATAAACCAACCACATGATCACACAGCACTGTAGGTAGAAGCAGTATCTAGTCTTGTCATTTATAACTGCGGGATGTAAAAGACAAGGTCATACATCAGTAGGAAGATAGGCCTACTTTGAATAGTGACTGCTTGTATGTGAATATTGTCGTTCAACACCATTTATCTACAGCATAACATATTCAAAACAATTAAAATGCATAAACTATTGCAATCAAAAATAACTTGAAACAACTAGGCCTAGAGACCTATTATAGTGACCTTAACCTGTCACCTAGTAGTCTCTAGACAGCTGGGATGCTTCCCACAATGTTGCTACCCGAGGTTAATCACCTGGCAACATTGTCAAGAGGTTCGGATCACTTGGCCTAACAGCTAAATTATTGACTAGCTGGACCCGAGTTCGAGTCCCGGTCAGGGCTACCCCTGAATTTGCTAGCAGCAGGTACCATCACATGGTATGCTCAGTTGAAAGACAGAAAACAGTTCGTCTATGCTCATTCTGCAACCCCTGCCCAACAGCAGTCACTGTGGACCATTTATTGTCTTGACACATGTGTCCTTTAATGACATATAACCTTTGTAGTGCCAAAGTCCATTATATGGGGCGGCAGGGTAGCCTAGTGGTCAGAGCGTTGGAGCCTAGTGGTTAGAGCATTGGACTAGTAACCGAAAGGTTGCAAGTTCATATCCCCGAGCTGAGGAAAAAATAGAGGATCATATAGCTGGCCAATCAGCAGTCTACTCATGTGAATATTTTTAATGCGCAGCATACGCCCACACCATTCAAAAACAGAAAAGCTGCTTTTTAACATACTATTTTTTTACATACTCATATTGGAATTAATTATGAGTCAAATTTAATAGACATCTAGACACAATGGGCAATTACTTTAAAGTGCATTGGTGTGCAGGGAAACATATCATAAAGTCTTTAAAATTACACAAAGACCATTCAAATGGATGATCAGAGTGGGTGGATAACAACATAGACCTATTATAACGATATAAAACATGTTATAGTCCATGCATTTCAGACTTCCACTGTGGGTTTACCAGTCAACACTCCGCAGGTAACCTATTTGAGTAATATAGCCTGCTCCCAGGTCTATTTTTGCTGTCTTGCTAACTGCTATTGTCATTGTCTTGGTAGCACGAACAGATCTAGGGCAAGGCTACTTTGAAGACACCGCCATCATGACATGCTGTAATTGCATCGCAGACACACCTTGGTGTGTTCTCAGGTCTAAAGTTGTCATAGTGATAGGAGGTTGTCTTTTTGGTAATGGCTGATACTAGATCAGTGAATTTTCAACCTTGACCTTTGTGCATGTGTGCACTGCAAGCATAGGTAAAGTCAACAGATTGTGTCTCTAGTCTGGCCTCATCCCATACTGTATGTTCTGTAGTCTGGCCTCGTACTGTATGTTCTATAGCCAACTCTTTAGCCTATCATTCGTTGTCATGTTGAAAAGTTAAACGATATAAACCTTTTCAGCAGAACATACAGTTTGGAACGAGGCCAGACTACAGGCTACAGAACATACAGTATGGAACGAGGCCAGACTACAGGCTACAGAACATACAGTATGGAACGAGGCCAGACTACAGGCTACAGAACATACAGTATGGAACGAGGCCAGACTACAGGCTACAGAACATACAGGTTGGAATGAGGCCAGACTACAGGCTACAGAACATACAGTATGGAACGAGGCCAGACTACAGGCTACAGAACATACAGTATGGGACGAGGCCAGACAACAGGCTACAGAACATACAGTATGGGACGAGGTCAGACTACAGGCCACAGAACATACAGTATGGGACAAGGCCAGACTACAAAACATACAGTATGGAACGAGGCCAGGCTACAGAACATACAGTATGGAACGAGGCCAGACTACAGAACATACAGTATGGGACGAGGCCAGACTACAGGCTACAGAACATACAGTATGGAACGAGGTCAGACTACAGGCTACAGAACATACAGTATGGAACGAGGCCAGGCTACAGAACATACAGTATGGGACGAGGCCAGACTACAGGCTACAGAACATACAGTATGGAACGAGGCCAGGCTACAGAACATACAGTATGGAACGAGGCCAGACTACAGGCTACAGAACATACAGTATGGAACGAGGCCAGACTACAGGCTACAGAACATACAGGTTGGAATGAGGCCAGACTACAGGCTACAGAACATACAGTATGGAACGAGGCCAGACTACAGGCTACAGAACATACAGTATGGGACGAGGCCAAACAACAGGCTACAGAACATACAGTATGGGACGAGGTCAGACTACAGGCCACAGAACATACAGTATGGGACAAGGCCAGACTACAAAACATACAGTATGGAACGAGGCCAGGCTACAGAACATACAGTATGGAACGAGGCCAGACTACAGAACATACAGTATGGAACGAGGCCAGACTACAGGCTACAGAACATACAGTATGGAACGAGGCCAGACTACAGGCTACAGAACATACAGTATGGAACGAGGTCAGACTACAGGCTACAGAACATACAGTATGGAACGAGGTCAGACTACAGGCTACAGAACATACAGTATGGAACGAGGCCAGGCTACAGAACATACAGTATGGGACGAGGCCAGACTACAGGCTACAGAACATACAGTATGGAACGAGGTCAGACTACAGGCTACAGAACATACAGTATGGGACGAGGCCAGACTACAGGCTACAGAACATACAGTATGGAACGAGGCCAGACTACAGGCTACAGAACATACAGTATGGAACGAGGTCAGACTACAGGCTACAGAACATACAGTATGGAACGAGGTCAGACTACAGGCTACAGAACATACAGTATGGAACGAGGCCAGGCTACAGAACATACAGTATGGAACGAGGTCAGACTACAGGCTACAGAACATACAGTATGGAACGAGGTCAGACTACAGGCTACAGAACATACAGTATGGAACGAGGTCAGACTACAGGCTACAGAACATACAGTATGGGACGAGGTCAGACTACAGGCTACAGAACATACATTATGGAACGAGGTCAGACTACAGGCTACAGAACATACAGTATGGAACGAGGTCAGACTACAGGCTACAGAACATACATTATGGAACGAGGCCAGACTACAGGCTACAGAACATACAGTATGGGACGAGGCCAGACTACAGGCTACAGAATATACAGTATGGAACGAGGCCAGACTACAGGCTACAGAACATACAGTATGGAACGAGGTCAGACTACAGGCTACAGAACATACAGTATGGAACGAGGTCAGACTACAGGCTACAGAACATACAGTATGGGACGAGGTCAGACTAGAGGAACAATATGTTGACTTTACCTAGGCTTGCAGTCTATACATGCACAAAGGTCAAGCAAGACAAGAGTGGTGAAGAGTAGTTGTCAATTACCTTGCTAGGTTTTCCCCTTTGGACTTGCGGTGGTTAATCAATACTAATCCCCCAAGTCTAGTCAAAGTTCACCACCGATGTTGTTACCCTTAGTCACGGTTGCACAGCCAATCCCTTTCAGCTGATAACTAAGGAGTTCACTGCTCAGCGTTCAATTAACTCTGGGCAACGGAAGAGTGTAGCTGGTCCATTGGTGCGGTTGTGGAATTGAGATGACAGTCGGCCAGCTTTCAGGAAGGAGGAGGAGGAGAAGAAAGGGTAACTCCATACTACCAGAGCTCTTGTTTGTTTCAGTGACAGCAGATCCTGTATGGACTCTGTGATTTGAGGAGTTTGTTGTGGACTATATGGAGAAGAGGTAACTAGGTCCCAGATCAGTTTGTGCGTGCTTGCTTATACCTCACCTACTCCTATGTATGGCATGACAATGACCATAGTATTTGCTCTAGAGCCCGAACAGATCTGGGACCTGGCTAGAGGAGAGACATGTTGGAGATATGTACTATAGTGTGTGATGTCTGTAGTGTCTCGTTGGGATTCCATCCATCACAGATACTTTACCCTGTAATTGATGCTGTGTGTTTGAGGACCTACATGCTCACACCTCAGGCACTTCTTAGTGTGGGTGCACAAACAACAATCTGTTTTCTGGTGATTTAGTTTCAACCAGCTGATGTGTGCGTGCCTGTGTGTTAGACTAGCATGCCGGAGAGGGAAGGCTGCCACAGAGCAGAGAGTCTCAGGGTGTCATAATGGACTTCTGTTTGGCTGGGGGCCCTGGCCACAGTCCTGGTATAAAAGAGCCTTTGAGCAGAAGAGGGGCTGCTGCTGCTTGGTTTAGAGACATTATACCCTGGTCACAGGATGTGTCGCTCCTGGAACCGACTCAAAGTGAGGTCACAAAGATTTTCTTGAGGGTGTACATGTTGGTGTATTTCTGAGAGCGCATTTCAAATGGATGCTTCATTCGATTTCGATACTGCCTTTCACCCCGATTCACATTTGAGATGTTTTCAGTTAACATTTAGGCTACGCCACATGCATTTGTTTCTTCTCCGTAATGAATCTAGATCTGAGTACCTCCATGACGATATCAAGAATAGAAAAAAATTCTAACAGTACTGATTGGTCCAATTAATTCTACACTCAACCAATGAGTTGAGCCAGAGTCAGAATACTTGAAAATTCGTCATTGGTTTTGCTTCCCTGATTGGTTAGAGATGATCCAATCACTGATTACTATGTTTTGTACAATACCCATCATTTTGACATTACCACAAATGACTTCAACGACGGCGGTCTCAGACTGAAGTATGTATCAAACATAGAGAAGCTGAAGAATTCAGTTTGAATCATCAGCCAATATTTAGGCTACATTGAGTGTATAATTAATTTTTTCAGATGTATGGAGACAGATACTATCACAAAAGCCACCGATAATGCTGTGGCAAACGGTTTCTTATTTAGATGTACCAAAACGTAGGCAGGATTGCATTTCCTTATTATTTCGCCTGTTGACTTTCTCTCTCACGAGTGATGTTGATTGAGTATCTGATAAGCAGAACACATGAACACAGGAGATTTGCTACTGAGATTAGGTCCCTCTGGGATAATGAATCCAAATATATTTTTATTGGTCACATACACGTGTTTAGCAGATGTTATTGCGGGTGTAGCGAAATGCTTGTGTTAATAAAGACTGCTCTACCTGTTCACCACTAAAAGTAGGCTAGTTTTTGAACACCCCATCTGACTGAGAGTTTTGAATGACAAGGTTTTTGGGTGGTTTCCGGGTGTCTACTTGCTACCTTTCCTGCTTTACCTGTTCACAACGACATATTGTCCCATTTTATGTCACTGAATGGGCCACTCCCAGGCTCCACGTCAACACACTGCCTGCACACCTGTGGCCAGCTTCTATTGGTCTCACCTGTAGCTACCGCTTCTTCCTCCTTCACAGCAGAACTGAGCTGTGGGATGCTCATTGGTTGTACATAGACATTCTCTTCAGGATCTGCAAGCTAGTGTTCTTTCAGTGGTCCGCTATATGGACAGACGTGAGCCTTAAAGAAGAACATCCTTGTGAGCAGAGATTGTATCATTATTTTCAGTTTTTTTACAGGCAACCTGGATCTGAATGAAGCTGGTGTGTATTGTATACTGTTGTCTGGTGTGAAATCTCACACAGTATTTATTTGAATGTTTATGTACTGATTTGGTGTTTCACTGATATTAGTCTCTTGTGAAAGACTTAACAACTGTTAAATCAAAACACCTAATCCATGTGACATCTTCAAGGAGTTCTTCAGCGGTTGTGGGGTTGTTATAGTGCCGTCAGATTCTAAAGCTGCTATATTTTTCTCAAAATTGCACTGAGATACACATGATGATTGAGAGTCATGACACTTGTGAAATATTCTGCAACACTGATTGTCTATAGGATCGAGGCCAAAGTCATAACAATGCATGGTTATCTAACTACTGGTGAGAGTGAGTGCGTTGAGTGAGTCGGTGAAAAGGAGGTGAGGAGAGGAATCAAGGAAATACAATTGAGATTCCACCTGTGTACTGTAGCTGAGGAGGGCAGCCTTTCCCTCAAATCAGACCTCTGACCCCTCCATTCTCCTCTCCTTAACCTTTTCAGATCCCTCCCCCATGCCTGTTTCTCCAGGCTACACCCAACTGGAGCAGAATGATCCGTCTATGAACCCCTGCGCATCTCAGTCGGAGGACTTCCCATGTTGGCCTCCATGACCAACACCCCAGACCCCGATTCCGCCTCAATTTGAAGGCCATCGTAGCCCTGGTCCTGGCCATTGCCCTGGTCCTCCTCTACATGCACCTGAACCCGGGCTCCTACTCCAAGGTCCCCAGCTCCCGTAACTGGAAGTCTGGCCACACGGGGATGGCGATGGACGAGGTGGCCGACCGCTACAATGACACTTACCCGCTCAGCACCCCCGAGCGGACGCCGCAGGGCACGCGCTACCGCATCGGGGTCATTGCCGACCTGGACACAGACTCACGCAGCGACAAGAAGCTGACATGGTTCAGCTACATGCGCCGGGGCCACCTGCTGGTGTCGGAGAGTGGCACCAAGGTGGCCGTGGAATGGGACGCGGAGAGGGTCCTGCTGGAGAGCCACCTGGCGGAGAAGGGCCGGGGCATGGAGCTGTCAGAGCTGGTGGTGTTCAACGGGAAGCTGTACAGCGTGGATGACCGAACGGGCGTGGTCTACCACATCGACGGCAGCAAGGCTGTGCCCTGGGTCATCCTGCCTGATGGGGACGGCTCCGTCTCCAAAGGTCAGTGAGGTCGATGAGCCAAATTCAAGTGCAGAATCGATTCCTAGGCTCCTGTAGATCTGAAAGGATTGAATAAGTATACATTCTATGGTAAATGCTTCATCTTGCCTTCTAATAGGGTAGATAGAATTTTCACCATATTGCTGACACCTATTTAATCCCTCTCAGTGAATATGGAGTAGGGGTTAAGGGTCAATTTGGCATTGTGAGTGTCTCACTGTGTAGACCAGGCAGGCAGATTTGGAACTTAATCTGTTTATTTACTATAAGGGGTCTGTTGAAGAACCTCATCTGGGGGAGACAACAACCATGGAAATGGAATTTGTTGGATCTCATTCTCATTTGTAAACACTTGAGTGTACAAAACATTAAGAACACCTTCCTAATATTGAATTGCACCCTATTTTGCTGTACAGTAGTTCAGTGAATCATAACATCTTGATGTGTGTCCCAATGACCCTCTTTCCCTCTTTCAGGGTTCAAAGCGGAGTGGCTAGCAGTAAAGGACGAGCACTTGTACGTGGGTGGCCTGGGGAAAGAGTGGACAACCACCACGGGGGAGGTGGTCAACAACAACCCTGAGTGGGTAAAGGTGGTGGGCCATCGGGGGGACGTGCAGCACCAGAACTGGGTCCCCAAGTACAACCTCCTGAGGTCCGCAGCTGGGATCGAACCTCCAGGTGAGAGCTGCAGGGTTGAAAATGCTAACCATGCTAACGCTAACTGCAAAGGCTATGCTGACTGTGTTAGCCTAGCATATACAGTTAGAGTTACCCTTGCAAACTATTAGCATTCTCTATGATATTCAGATTCTCATGACATTCTCTCCCCAGGTTACCTGATCCACGAGTCGGCCACGTGGAGCGACAGCCTGCAGCGCTGGTTCTTCCTCCCACGCCGCGCTAGCAAAGAGCGCTACGACGAGACGGCTGACGAGCGTCGTGCTGCCAACCTCGTCCTCAGCTGCTCGCCGGACTTCAAGGACGTCACCGTGAACCGGGTGGGCCCGCATAACCCCACACACGGCTTCTCCTCCTTCAAGTTTGTCCCCAACACGGACGATCATATCATCGTGGCTCTCAAGTCGGAGGAGGACGCTGGGAAAATCGCCTCGTACATAATGGCATTCACACTGGACGGCCAGATCCTGTTACCTGAAACCAAGATAGGAGACGTGAAGTATGAGGGTCTGGAGTTCATATAGGAAACAAGGACATATAGTAGCTATGTGGAACATAGTTGTTGACATTCCATGCACTCAAAAGTTAACTTGCTGCTTGTTAATTGACTGTGAAGACGACACGCAGCCCAATCGATCAATCACGGATCAGAAGCCATTTTGGTGTGACCTGAGGTAAGCATCAAATGGAAGAAAACAGACTGAAACAGGGAGGGGCTACCTGTCATTTTTTCATTTTATGTTGCAAAACATTTAAAATAATAATTTAGTCGCATTCCCTAATGAACTCAACTCAAGGTTTCAGGGCCAAGACATTCTGTTCAGTAAATGGGAGCCTAGAGTAGCCTAGGCTACCTAAACAAAGTCCTCTAGTTGAGGATGTCCTCTTGATGGCCATCCTCTTCCTAGGCCAACGGCTGTCTTGTCAAGTAATGTAGACTTTTTCAGAATGTCTTAAACTGTGATTTAACTCATAAAATGCAGATACTGTACATCCAGGAACTAATGGATTTGTTGTATTTTCCCCCTAGTGTATATCACAGTTTCGTCTTAGAAAAAGAAAAAAAATCATATACTTCAGGACACTATACCCTACGTCAGGGATCATCAACTAGTTCAGCGGTGGGATGATTTTGTTCTTGAGCGGATGGTCGGTGGGCCGGAACAGAATTACAAATCATTTGTAGACTGGAAATTGACCACATGAAGCCCAAACAGATATATTTGACTAAAACGTGATCATTTCAAACCGTGCTTACATTTGTATATGATCACGTGTCTCTCTATTGTGCAGGGAATACCTGGGAACAGATTTCCACAATGAAAATCACTTGGAGATGATTTGCTGGTGTTTTTAGTCTTTTATGTCCAACAATGAAAATACAAAAAATAAAAACCTGCTTCATGTGACTCCATTGACCTTTATGAAAATATGTTTTTTAAAGGAATATAGAACAAACGCAGAATCTCACATCATCCTGTTTTGTTTTACTGGTGTTTGTTGAGTAAAATCTATCATGATACACCCGGAGTCTTTTATTGGGTGAGGTTGGAAAACATACAAAATCAAAGAAGATGACTATTTGTCTGCATTATGTAACTATCACATCATTTAGGTTGGGTACTATGAATATACCTTGTTATTAATTAGCACGTGTGTGTTATTATCAAGTCATATGGATGTGCAATGCTGTTATTCTGAAAATTGATTGAACATAATACAAATGTATTAAATAATTTTACATTTAGGTTAGGGTTAGGATTTAGGGTTAGGATTTAGGGTTAGGATTTAGGGTTAGGATTTAGGGTTAGGATTTAGGGTCAGCCATTGTTTTTTCTTGTCCAAGGTTGATGAGATTAGGCTTGACCTAATCCTTGATCTCTCTTGGTTTAGTCAGTCTTATCTATTGGGAATCAAACTAAAACAATATCTACAAGCTGTGCAACCAGCCCCTGTGAGGTCACACTAAATCTAGAGAATCCAGTTGCATGCGTGCAGTTTTGATTACCTTAGTAAATACTTTCACCCCTGTGGTTATAGCCTAGTTAAATAAAGGTTCAATAAACATCTAATATAAATCTAAGCGGTGTCATTTTACAAGCGTTTTATAAGAACTACCATGCGCACAGCAAGACACCAAGAGGTAAGATATTTAAGAATCTGAATGTCAAATGTCTCTGAAAACTCTAGATTAACTATTGTCCTTAGTGCTGAATATAATGTTTGCTTTTTATATTGGATTATATTGGATATACTTGATTGTCTGTTGTACACAAATGTACTTTATGTACAGAAAATTGATTTTTGTTGAAAATCAACTAAATGTGCTATGGTTTCTTATCAATACACTGTCTGGCGTGGGAAAAGCACGTTCACTAGATACAGTAATCCAGCATGGTCATTTTTGTGGAGAATACAATTTTGCTACTTTTTTATTAATAAAACACATTTGAGTTGTAATTCATTTATTGCATCAGCTAAACCTATTCATGGTGGTTGTTATTGTTGGGGAAGATGGTATAATATTGTAATGACCTGACTAGATCATAAAGGAACAATTGTCCAGACAGAGGTTTGAGTTTACGAATTGACGGTTTATTACCAACTTTACACAGGCTACTGTTTGGCCGTAGCCCACGCCAAATAAATGAAAGATAACTCACAAGCCAATCGTGACCTTCTCTTGTGAAGCCCAGACGTAAGAGGGAGAACAAAGGCTAAACCTGGTCTTAACTTCCAATGTTCCATCCCCCTGCCCAACCCTCCTCCACGCCACTCCGCAAACCGCCAGGATGCCCGGTATCAGAACCTTCCAGGCATTCCTGTGATTGGCAGATAGCAGGTTGATTGGCATGTCGGAGCAGGTTGATTGGCATGTCGGACCCCGCGAACACTGGGTACTGGTAAGTACATCACAACCACCTACTAGCCTAACACATAACACACTGTCTGTGCGGGTCTGTGCGGGTCGCTACAATATATAGACATTAAAGCTTTAGGCCAATGGTTTTGCTCCTGGATGTGGGGAGATGGGCCTATATAGAAGACCCCTTTTGGCTCAAGAGCACCCCTAGAGGCAAAACTTAATATGGTTAATACCATGAGGCAAGAACACGTGGGCTAGACTGTGAGAACCCTCACTCTATTGCTTGTCTGTTTGTCAGTTTCCCAAGCTGGTTGGTGAAAATGCTGAGGCCTTGAATCACTTCTCTGTGGCTGCTGTTGCTTCCCTTCTGAAAAAACCTACACTCGATCCCTCCGATGTCAACAATTACAGACCAGTATCCCTTCTTTCTTTTCTCTCCAAAAAACTCTTGAACGTGCCGTCCTTGGCCAGCTCTCCCGCTATCTCTCTCTGAATGACCTTCTTGATCCAAATCAGTCAGGTTTCAAGACTAGTCATTCAACTGAGACTGCTCTCCTCTGTATCACGGAGGCGCTCCGCACTGCTAAAGCTAACTCTCTCTCCTCTGCTCTCATCCTTCTAGATCTATCGGCTGCCTTCGATACTGTGAACCATCAGATCCTCCTCTCCACCCTCTCCGAGTTGGGCATCTCCCGGCGCGGCCCACGCTTGGATTGCGTCCTACCTGACAGGTCGCTCCTACCAGGTGGCGTGGCGAGAATCTGTCTCCTCACCACGCGCTCTCACCACTGGTGTCCCCAGGGCTCTGTTCTTGGCCCTCTCCTATTCTCGCTATACACCAAGTCACTTGGCTCTGTCATAACCTCACATGGTCTCTCTTATCATTGCTATGCAGACGACACACAATTAATCTTCTCCTTTCCCCCTTCTGATGACCAGGTGGCGAATCGCATCTCTGCATGTCTGGCAGACATATCAGTGTGGATGACGGATCACCACCTCAAGCTGAACCTCGGCAAGACGGAGCTGCTCTTCCTCCCGGGGAAGGACTGCCCGTTCCATGATCTCGCCATCACGGTTGACAACTCCATTGTGTCCTCCTCCCAGAGCGCCAAGAACCTTGGCGTGATCCTGGACAACACCCTGTCGTTCTCAACTAACATCAAGGCGGTGGCCCGTTCCTGTAGGTTCATGCTCTACAACATCCGCAGAGTACGACCCTGCCTCACACAGGAAGCGGCGCAGGTCCTAATCCAGGCACTTGTCATCTCCCGTCTGGATTACTGCAACTCGCTGTTGGCTGGGCTCCCTGCCTGTGCCATTAAACCCCTTCAACTCATCCAGAACGCCGCAGCCCGTCTGGTGTTCAACCTTCCCAAGTTCTCTCCACGTCACCCCGCTCCTCCGTTCTCTCCACTGGCTTCCAGTTGAAGCTCGCATCCGCTACAAGACCATGGTGCTTGCCTACGGAGCTGTGAGGGGAACGGCACCTCAGTACCTCCAGGCTCTGATCAGGCCCTACACCCAAACAAAGGGCACTGCGTTCATCCACCTCTGGCCTGCTCGCCTCCCTACCACTGAGGAAGTACAGCTCCCGCTCAGCCCAGTCAAAACTGTTCGCTGCCCTGGCCCCCCAATGGTGGAACAAACTCCCTCACGACGCCAGGACAGCGGAGTCAATCACCACCCTCCGGAGACACCTGAAACCCCACCTCTTTAAGGAATACCTAGGATAGGTTAAGTAATCCCTCTCACCCCACCCCCCCTAAGTTTTAGATGCACTATTGTTAAGTGACTGTCCCACTGGATGTCATAAGGTGAATGCACCAATTTGTAAGTCGCTCTGGATAAGAGCGTCTGCTAAATGACTTAAATGTAATGTAATGTAAATGCTTCTCCATGTCCCTGGACTCTGCAACATGGAATCTATTCAGTGAGTTCCCTGTAGCCTGGATTGTACTGTCTAGTCAACTCCTATGGTTATTGTCATGCCACATGCCATGGCCATACAACACAAACAGATCTGGGACCAGGATAAGTTCAGTTGGCCAACGACACAATGAAATCTGATATTTCCATTTCTCTATTCATCACACATAAGTCATGTTAATTTGTGAATTACGTTGTTAGTAGGACAATGACATGATTTATATTTTTTGGAGTAGACTTCCCTATGATCAGGCATCATCCAATCATGTGGTGTACTCCTCAAGCTCAAGTTCCACTCCAGCCCCAGACTATGTCAACTCATTCACAACACCAAACCACAATAGTGTGATTTACCAGACCAAGGAAACCAACCCCATCAGTTGGTCAGCAAGAGTCTTTAAGAACCAACGAGAATGTTCCAGGTGTATTTCCTTCCCCACTGCCATTCTCTCTCTCCAAAGCAGCCTCAGACAAAACCAGACCAACAGTGTTCACTTCAGCAACCGACTGCTCCTAACATGTGAGGGCAGGTATGTGTTTCACGTCCAGGACTTCAAGAACGACATGGCCCAGATCCCTACTAACAGCAGTCTGGCCCTGTCCTACCCCTGTCCTGAAGGCCAGTATGACTTTTGCTTTGTGGTGAGACCAGAATACATCTGATAGCACTGCCTGGCACAGATGAAATAATGCTCCTAACACACATCCACAAATCGAATAATTCTGCCCTGCTGCCAATCGGTTTTTAATAAGAGTTTGAAATGACAGTACTGTAGTTTTGGAAATACAATATCTGATTGATTTGGTTACATATGCTGAAATCATATCCAAATGTATCACTGTTCGTAGATCAAAATTATGCAAAAAACTATATTAACATGAAATGTGTGCATGCACTTGAATAAAATACATTTGAACATACAGGGATGAGGATTGTGCTTTTTTCATGTCTATTATTCTTCCACTAGATGGGGTCGTTCCTTCAATCATATTCAGTTGTAAATACTCAGTATGGAGGCTGAAAGAGGAATTGGGTTAAAAAGTATAACCCTAACCCTAACCCTGACTCTAAACCAAGTCCTTACACCTAACCCTAACCCTAACCCTGACTCTAAATCAAGTCTTTACACCTAACCCTAACCCTGACTCTACACCAAGTCCTTACACCTAACCCTAACCCTGACTCTACACCAAGTCTTTACACCTAACCCTAACCCTAACCCTGACTCTAAACCAAGTCCTTACACCTAACCCTAACCCTAACCCTGACTCTAAACAAAGTCCTTACACCTAACCCTAACCCTAACCCTGACTCTACACCAAGTCCTTACACCTAACCCTAAACCTAACCCTGACTCTAAGTCCTTACACCTAACCCTAACCCTAAACCTAACCTGACTCTAAGTCCTTACACCTAACCCTAACCCTAACCCTGACTCTAAGTCCTTACACCTAACCCTAACCCTGATTCCAACCCTAACCCTAACCCTGATGTAACGGATGTGAAACGGCTAGCTTAGTTAGCGGTGCGCGCTAAATAGCGTTTCAATCGGTTACGTCACTTGCTCTGAGACCTTGAAGTAGTAGTTCCCCTTGCTCTGCAAGGGCCGTGGCTTTTGTGGAGCGATGGGTAACGATGCTTCGAGGGTGACTGTTGTCGATGTGTGCAGAGGGTCCCTGGTTCACGCCCGGGTATGGGCGAGGGGACGGACGTAAAGTTATTCTGTTACACTGACTCCAACCCTATTTACAACCTAAATAGGAGAACCCTTTGATGAACCATTTTTGCTTCCAGGTTGAACCCTTTTGGTTTCATACAGGGAACCCAAAAGGGTTATCCTGAAACCAAAAAGGGTTCTGCTATGGGGACAGCCAAATAACACTTTTTTACTAAGTGTAACTTAAAATATAATTTTACTTTTTTCACTATCTTTGTAGGGACTTTTGGGGATTTCAGGTACCTACGAGGATAGAAGAACAATTCTACACACACACACGCACACGCACACACACACACACACACACACACACACACACACACACACACACACACACACACACACACACACACACACACACACACACACACACACACACACACACACACACACACACACAGGAAAGGGACTGATTAAGGGTACGAGTAACTGTCATTACATTACATCATACTATGCATACTACACAGATAATCATCTCCTACATAGACACATTTCAGTCTGAGAATAGCTGACTCTAATGAGAGTAATAGGACTATTTAGAGAAAAGGACAAGCAGAGAGGCCTGTTAGAGAGGCCTGGATCTGGATGTGGGTTGAGAGTCAGGAAGTGAGGAGCACGGCCTTCATACACTAGCCGATTTCCCTGAATACAGTCACACGTTCAGAAATACCATTAGCAGTCAACACTCAGGGGGAGAAGTGTGTCAAATTCAGTCCCTTAAAGGCCCAGTGCAGTCAAAAACGTAATATACCTGTGTTTTATACTTCCACACTATGAGGTTGGAATAATATAGAGACTTTCAGACCTTGATATAATACTTGGCCAATAGGAACGAGACTTTCAGACCTTGATATATTGTCCTTCTGTAGCTCAGTTGGTAGAGCATGGCGCTTGTAACGCCAGGGTAATGGGTTCGATCCCCGGGACCACCCATACGTAGAATGTATGCACACATGACTGTTAGTCGCTTTGGATAAAAGCGTCTGCTAAATGGCATATATTATTAAATACATGATTTTTGCTTGATCCAGCAATGTAATTGCGGAGCCTCCGGAGGCTTGCAGAGGCCAAATCAAGTTCTGTACCGCATCGTCATGCGCCTCCCAAATTGTGTAACACTGCAGAGGGCTCTGCACATTGACATGATTGGTAGACAGTAGGGGGGGTACATCCAGGAAAAACATAAACTCAGGTCCTTCACAACTTCCTTCACAACAGCTCTGCTCCGTGAAGCAAGAAGTATGAATACCCCTGACTTCTGTGGACGCTGCATCGCTGTAAATTCTGTGGCCACTTCAGACGCCACATTTGTACTTTCATTGTTACCCAGAGATGGTTTGATAAAAACAGCTGCATTGAACGTTTTCGCATAATAAACACTGAACAAACAGTCTCTATCTTGGTTTACATCATATCGCTCAACATCAGTGGACAGTCACCATGTGGGTCTCTGTGTGTCTGATCAGCTCTTTACTTCATATCACTGCAGGTGAGTCCTACAATATCCTAACCTGTAGATAATGTCATATGTATAGCAAAGATAACCTCCTACCTACCCTGCATAAGATAACCTCCTACCTACCCTGCATAAGATAACCTCCTACCTACCCTGCATAAGATAACCTCCTACCTACCCTGCATAAGATAACCTCCTACCTACCCTGCATAAGATAACCTCCTACCTACCCTGCATAAGATAACCTCCTACCTACCCTGCATAAGATAACCTCCTACCTACCCTGCATAAGATAACCTCCTACCTACCCTGCATAAGATAACCTCCTACCTACCCTGCATAAGATAACCTCCTACCTACCCTGCATAAGTAAAAGTGTCAGATAAATGTATTCAAACAACATCTGGCATGTGTTGAAAATAGAAACCTCCTAGCAGAATATCTTGCAGTTTAGAAATACATACTGCATACGCTCCTACCTAGTAAACACAGAAAATGTTGCTGGTTGATTTTTTTCAATCCAGATTTGAATGCATAAGATTTCTTGGTTGTATGGTTTAATAACAATGTTTTATCGCATCGATTTAAACAATTCAAATGCTGATGAAACCTCTCAGATCTGTCGATGTTCCAAAGTCAACATAAGTGGATTGCTGTTTACCTAAGATAACGAGCAAAATGAAAAGTGCCACAAAATAATCTGTTGGTACAGTTACATACAGATCTCATATTTGATGGTGTTTTGTTAATGGAGCTCTGTAATCCTGCAATGACATTAAAACATTATGGCTTATGTTGCTTTGTGTTTCAACAGGCTGCACTATATTAGTCACTAACTATGGTAAGATCACTGTCTACTCAGGCCAGTCTGTTCTCCTGCCCTGCTCCTGTAGTAAAACCCAGGCTAAACCTCCCAGCTTCACATGGACTAAACTCAGAGGTCAACAGACACCTGGGATAATATCAACCCAGAGTGATCTGTACAGAGGCAGAGTGGAGATGTTTAATAGCACCTCTCCTGGGAACCTCTCTGTCCTCCTCTCACACCTCACCGAGGATGATCAGGGTGGTACAGGTGCCAATTCAGCCATGAAAAATACAGTGACGTCGAACTCACTGTTGAAGGTAAGAGATGCAGCTAATATCAAGCTTACATCGCTGTGTATATAGAAACCTCAAACAGGAAACACACTTCAATAAAACTATCGATACACAATTAATGATTTGGCCCATCTTAAAACATATCCTAGCCATTTCAAGATATAAGACAGGGAGCAGTAATCTTTTTTGTAATGTTTGTTATGTATTGTTTGTAATGTTTGTTGTAATTGTTTGTTAAGTGTTTATGGTAGTAGTTGTAGAGATCTATGATTTTCTGTAATCAGAAAAGATATCCTAATAACCCTTGCTTCGTGTTTCAACAGGCTGCACTCTGTCAGAACCTCGATCAAGGGTGGTCAATGGATTCCCAGGCCAGTCTGTTCTCCTGCCCTGCTCCTGTAGTAAAACCCAGGCTAAACCTCCCAGCCCTCACATGGACTAAACTCAGAGATCAACAGACACCTGGGATAATATCAACCCAGAGTGATCTGTACAGAGGCAGAGTGAGATGTTTAATAGCACCTCTCCTGGGAACCTCTCTGTCCTCCTCTCACACGTCACCGAGGACCCTGATCAGGGATGGTACAGGTGCCAAATCAGTGAGACTCAAATGACAGACGTCAAAATTGATATTCAAAGTAAGACAGACAATCCTACCTATTAATCACTTCAATCTTTTTAAGAACATCATTATTGATATTATCTACTCACTTTGGAAATCATCTGTAGATATTGTAACAGCATACCTTAGATATTGTAACAGCATACCTTAGATATTGTAACAGCATACCGTAGATATTGTAACAGCATACTGTAGATATTGTAACAGCATACCCTGTAGATATTGTAACAGCATACTGTAGATATTGTAACCACATACCGTAGATATTGTAACAGCATACCGTAGATATTGTAACAGCATACTGTGATATTGTAACAGCGTACCGTAGATATTGTAACAGCATACCTTAGATATTGTAACAGCATACCGTAGATATTGTAACAGCATACTGTAGATATTGTAACAGCATACTGTAAATATTAGAAAGTTAGCTGTAACAGCAAAAAATTAAAACTTAAAAACTCTAGATATTGTAACAAAATACTGTAAGACAAGGGCCCTTCCAGGCCAACAGCAGTGCAGTATGTAGATTACCCAAACTGACAGACTGAGTTGAGTGAAATTGATAACACATTTCACCAAATGTTCTTACTCATTTGACTAAGTTACATAATATAGTTTTGTAATGTGCCTTTGCTCTGGCTAATGTTCCTCTTGTCTGTTAGGGAAATACCAACCCCTCACAACCACTACCACCAAACATCCACCATTAACTCAACCAAATGGACTAGACATTACAACATTCCTAATACCAACAATGTCACCTAAAGGTCAGTGAATGTTTGTCATGAAATTCTTCTCCATAAAAATAATATAAAAATGAAATCATTTAAAGGTATGTCTCTGTTTATATAACCCATATTCCCATCAAAGGGCCAGTACATTTACAGAACTTTGAACAACAATCAGTTGTCATGTTTGTCATTTATTATAGTCATGTCTTGTCCCTGTGCTCCCCATTCTATTCGTTTCCCTCTGCTGGTCTTATTTGGTTCTTTCCCTCCTTCTATCCCTCTCTCTCCCCACCTCCCTCTCTCACTCTCTCGCTCTCTCTTCTCTCTCATCGTTCCGTTCCTGCTCCCAGCTGTTCCTATTCCCCTAATCATCATTTAGTCTTCCCACACCTGTTCCCGATCCTTTCCCCTGATTAGAGTCCCTATTTATTCCTTTGTGTTCCGTTCCTGTCCCGTCGGTTCCTTGTTTAGTATTCACCATGCTGTGATTGCGTTTCGCCCTGTCCTGTCGTGTTTTTGCTGTGATTGTGTATCAGCCCTGTCCTGTCGTGTTTTTGCCTTCATCAGATGCTGCGTGTGAGCAGGTGTCTCTGTCTACTACGGCCTGCGCCTACCTCTTGAAGCGACCTGCAGTCTGTGGCCGCTTCTCCAGTTATTCCCCTCTACAGACTAGAGGATTTCTGTTATTCCCATGTTTGGACTTAAATAAACTCTGTTTCTGTTAAGTCGCTTTTGGGTCCTCTTTCACCTGCATGACATCAGTAGTCAAGCTGACCCCATAACCTATTGTATTGGACTGTACTGGAAGAGTTCTCTTTTGCAAACAGCCAAACTATCTGTTACACTGTAGATTGACAGAACACTGTCATGTCCTTTAGGGGGCAGACACAGTGGGGACTTCAGAAGAAGATCCATCTGCTTCCCTCAACAATACAATACAATCCAATACACCTTACTGGCTGTTCTACCAGTCATACTGATCACCTCTGGAGTGGCTTGGTACATATACAAGAGAAACAAAGGTACAGTATGTATTCCATAATTGCAAAAACTCAGAAAAGCAATGACTTCAGTGGAATGTGGAAAGGATTTGTTTTGTGAATTAAACTCTGTTTTTAATCCCCAGGAAAGAAAAACACAGGAGAGAAAAGTCGTGGGAGCAAAACAGAAGGAGAGAAAAAGGTAAATAAATCATTTAGAAGCTCTATCACATTGAGAGTGATGGGAAAGGAAGATAGATAGAACAATCAATCAATCAAATGCATTTATAAAGCCCTTCTTACATCAGCTGATGTCACAAAGTGCTGTACAGAAACCCAGCCTAAAACCACAAACAGCAAGCAATGCAGGTGTAGAAGCACTGTGGCTAGGAAATACACACTAGAAAGGCCAGAACCTAGGAAGAAACCTAGAGGAACCAGGCTATGAGGGTGGCCAGTCCTCTTAAGGCTGTACCAGGTGGAGATTATAACAGAACATGGCCAAGATGTTCAAATGTTCATAAATGACCAGCATGGTCAAATAATAATACTCACAGTGGATGTCGAGGGTGCAACAGGTCAGCACCTCAGGAATACATGTCAGTTGGCTTTTCATAGAGGATCATTCAGAGTATCTCTACCGCTCCTGCTGTCTCTAGAGAGTTGAAAACAGCAGGTCTGGGACAGGTAGCACGTCCGTTGAACAGGTCAGGGTTCCATAGCCGCAGGCAGAACAGTTGAAACTGGAGCAGCAGCACGGCCAGATAGACTGGGGACAGCAAGGAGTCATCACGCCAGGTAGTCCTGAGGCATGGTCCTAGGGCTCAGGTCCTCTGAGAGAGAGAAAGAAAGAGTTAGAGAGAGCATACTTAAATTCACAGGACACCAGATAAGACAGGAGAAATACTCCAGATATAACAGACTGACCTTAGCCCCCGACACATAAACTAATGCAGCATAAATACTGGAGGCTGAGACAGGAGTGGTCGGAGACACTGTGTCCCCATGACGATAACCCGGACAGGGCCAAACAGGCAGGATATAATCCCACCCACTTTTCCAAAGCACAGCCCCCACACCACTAGAGGGACATCTTCAACCACCAACTTACCATCCTGAGACAAGGCCGAGTATAGCCCACAAAGATCTCCACCACGACACAACCCAAGGTGGGGCGCCAACCCGGACAGGAAGATCATGTCAGTGACTCAATCCACTCAAGTGACGCACCCCTCCTAGGGACGGCATGAAAGAGCACCAGTATGCCAGTGACTCAGCCCCTGTAATAGGGTTAGAGGCAGAGAATGCCAGTGGAAAGAGGGGAACCGGCCAGGCAGAGACAGCAAGGGTGGTTCACTGCTCCAGTGCCTTCCGTTCACCTTCACACTCCTGGGCCAGACTACACTCAATCATATAACTTACTGAAGAGATGAGTCTTCAATAAAGACTTAAAGGTTGAGACCGAGTCTGCGTCTCTCACATGGGTAGGCAGATCATTCCATAAAAATGGGGCTCTATAGGAGAAAGCCCTGCCTCTAGCTGTTTGCTTAAAAATTTTAGGCACAGTCAGGAGGCACGGCGTCTTGTGACCATAGCGTATGTGTAGGTATGTATGGCAGGACCAAATCGGAAAGATAGGTAGGAGCTAGCCCATGTAATGCTTTGTAGGTTAGCAGTAAAACCTTGAAATCAGCCCTTGCCTTAACAGGAAGCCAGTGTAGAGAGGCTAGCACTGGAGTAATATGATCACATTTTTTGGTTCTAGTTAGTAGTCTAACCTAGAAGTGACAAAAGCATGGATTAATTTTTCTGCATCAATTTTCTGATTTTTGCAATGTTACGTAGATCTGTCCTTGAAACAGTCTTGATATATTCGTCAAAAGAGAGATCAGGGTCCAGAGTAACGCAGAGGTCCTTCACAGTTTTAATTGCGACGACTGTACAACCATCAAGATTAATGGTCAGATTCATCAGAAGATCTCTTTTTTTCTTGGGACCTAGAACAAGCATCTCTGTTTTGTCCGAGTTTAAAAGTACAACATTTGCAGCTAACCACTTACTTATGTCTGAAACACAGGCTTCCAGGAGGGCAATTGTGGGGCTTCACCATGTTTCATTGAAATGTACAGCTGTTTGTCATCCGCATAGCAGTGAAAGTTAACATTATGTTTCTGAATGACATCACCAAGAGGTAAAATATATAGTGAAAACAATAGTGGTCCTAAAGGGAACCTTGAGGAACACCGAAATGTACAGGTGATTTGTCAGAGAACAAACCACCCACAGAGACAAACTAATATCTTTCCGACAGATAAGCTCTAAACCAGGCCAGAACTTGTCCGTGTAGACCAGTTTGGGTTTCCAATCACTCCAGAAGAATGTGATGCAGAGATATGTGATGCAGAGATACAGATGCAGAGATATGTGATGCAGAGATACAGATGCAGAGATACAGATGCAGAGCCTCGGTCTGATGCCATTAAAAGGTCATTTACCACCTTCACAAGTTCAGTCTCAGTGCTATGATGGGGTCTAAAACCAGACTGAAGCGTTTCGTATACATTGTTTGTCTACAGGAAAGCAGTAACAGCGCAACAGCCTTTTCAAAATCTTTCGAGAGGAATGGGAGATTCGATATTGGCCGATAGTTCTTTATATTTTCTGGGTCAAGGTTCGGCTTTTTCAAGAGAGGCTTTATTACTGCCACTTTTCACATCTCACTTATCATTGTGATATTATACGGTTAATGGGACAATGTTACTGTAGGTGTGTCTTATTTTCTTTCTCCTGGGATGATTCCTCTGCAATGTGTTCCACGATTGCAGACAGAACCACTGGTTTAAGCGACAAGACAACAATACCGCTCAGTGCACTAGTAAGAGACAGTGTGTTTGTATGTGTCTTAAAGACTGTTACTGGATGAAGTCATGTCAAATTCAGTGGCCAAATTAGGGTCTCAAGAAAGATAATGTCTCGATCATTGTGCAATTCCTGTGCTGTGGAAGTCACTGTTTTGTCTCAAACAGGAGGCTGCTGAGAGGAAGACGGCTCATAATAACAGCTTGAATGAAGTGAATGGAATGGTATCAAACACATAGAAAACGGGTTCGATACCATTTCATCGATTCCATTCCAGCCATTACTATGAGCCCATCCTCCCCAATTCAGGTGCCACCAGCCACCTGTGGTGTCTCATTGTATCTCTCCTCTCTAGGATGATCCCTCTGTAATGTATGATACGGTTCAAGAACCCAGAAACAACAACCAAGAGGAGACAACAACACCCCTCAGTGCTCCAGTAAGAGAAGTACAGTGTGTGTGTGTGTGTGTGTGTGTGTGTGTGTGTGTGTGTGTGTGTGTGTGTGTGTGTGTGTGTGTGTGTGTGTGTGTGTGTGTGTGTGTGTGTGTGTGTGTGTGTGTGTGTGTGTGTGTGTGTGTGTGTGTGTGCGTGCGTGTGCGTGCGTGAGTGAGAGAGAGAGTGAGCGTGAGAGAAAGAGACGGTGTGTGTTTGTTAGTATAAACATTATCTATAGTGTAAATGAGTGTAAATCTGTGCATCCCTAGATGTCAGCAGCAGTGCCTGTGTCTCTTACTGTCCTCTCTACAGGAGGATCCCTCAGTGACATACTCCACCATCGTCTACATGAAAGGAAAAAGGAACGCAGCAGTGAGTCTGGAGAGCGGTGGAAAAACAGAGTATGCCACTATCAAGACAGGCACGTTCTCCAGAGCCACTGTACTGTATGGCCTATTGTCATCTCACAGCCTTTTCCTGCAGAGTGATCTCATATTGGGCCCAGTATCAAGAGGTTTGATCTGGCACACATGACTACAAATATATTTCACTCTCTACTAAGACATGTTAAGTGGTTATCACAGGAAATCAGATGTTAACCTACAACCAAAATAATAAAGTCCCAGAGATATAGGCAAGATGATTGGTGAAGCAATAAGATACCATTTATTTTTATGTAGCTGAGACAACCAAAGCACCTTATATGGCTTAAAGTTCAGCTAGTTCTCTTTTTATATCGTTGTTGTGCATTTATTTTTAAATATGTGAACTTTTTGAAATAGAGACAGATGCTTTCAGACATGTTTGAGAAAAAGGAAAATGTGGTTTGATGTGTCAAAGCAAAAAAACACAGATTTCACAATCAGTTTTGCAAGAGGTTGCTTGGGTGGCTATCATCCATCTTAATTTTGTAAGGGGTGTGTGACTGGCTGCAGGGAAGTCAGGCGCAGGAGAGCAGAACTGGGTAAAACCCAGAACAACAAAATCTGGGTACAAAATAACCCGTCGCGAACCAGTCAGAGTGCACAAACACTTTACAATAAACAATTTCACACACAGACATGGGGGGAACAGAGGGTTATATACACGACAAGTAATGAGGGAATGTAAACCAGGTGTGTGGAAAAACAAGACAAAACAAATGGAAAATGAAAGGTGGATAGGCGATGGCTAGAAGACGGTTCCTCACGAGGTCGTGACAATGTATATACTGTACTTCTTATTTTTCTGCCAAGAAGCTGGTACACGCTGAGCATTTCATCTCGAAGTTGACAAAAAATGTAAATTTTGTCACAGACAACAACCTACCTAATGTCAGCATTTTGTCACAGACAACAACCTCTACCTAATGTCAGCATTTTGTCACAGACAAATGTCAACCTCTACCTAATGTCAGCATTTTGTCACAGACAACAACCTCTACCTAATGTCAGCATTTTGTCACAGACAAAACCTCTACCTAATGTCAGCATTTTGTCACAGACAACAACCTCTACCTAATGTCAGCATTTTGTCACAGACAACAACCTCTACCTAATGTCAGCATTTTTGTCACAGACAACAACCTCTACCTAATGTCAGCATTTTGTCACAGACAACAACCTCTACCTAATGTCAGCATTTTGTCTACCTAATGTCAGCATTTTGTCACAGACAAACCTCTACCTAATGTCAGCATTTTGTGACAGAAACAACCTCTACCTAATGACATTTTGTCACAAAAACCTCTACCTAATGTCAGCATTTTGTCACAGACAACAACCTCTACCTAATGTCAGCATTTTGTCAAAACAGACAACAACCTCTACCTAATGTCAGCATTTTGTCACAGACAACAACCTCTACCTAATGTCAGCATTTTGTCACCCAATGTCAGCATTTTGTCACAGAAAACAACCTCTACCTAATGTCAGCATTTTGTCACAGAAAACAACCTCTACCTAATGTCAGCATTTTGTCACAGACAACAACCTCTACCTAATGTCAGCATTTTGTCACAGACAACAACCTCTACCTAATGTCAGCATTTTGTCACAGAAAACAACCTCTACCTAATGTCAGCATTTTGTCACAGAAAACAACCTCTACCTAATGTCAGCATTTTGTCACAGAAAACAACCTCTACCTAATGTCAGCATTTTGTCACAGAAAACAACCTCTACCTAATGTCAGCATTTTGTCACAGACAACAACCTCTACCTAATGTCAGCATTTTGTCACAGAAAACAACCTCTACCTAATGTCAGCATTTTGTCACAGAAAACAACCTCTACCTAATGTCAGCATTTTGTCACAGAAAACAACCTCTACCTAATGTCAGCATTTTGTCACAGAAAACAACCTCTACCTAATGTCAGCATTTTGTCACAGACAACAACCTCTACCTAATGTCAGCATTTTGTCACAGACAAACAACCTCTACCTAATGTCAGCATTTTGTCACAGACAACAACCTCTACCTAATGTCAGCATTTTGTCACAGAAAACAACCTCTACCTAATGTCAGCATTTTGTCACAGAAAACAACCTCTACCTAATGTCAGCATTTTGTCACAGAAAACAACCTCTACCTAATGTCAGCATTTTGTCACAGACAACAACCTCTACCTAATGTCAGCATTTTGTCACAGAAAACAACCTCTACCTAATGTCAGCATTTTGTCACAGAAAACAACCTCTACCTAATGTCAGCATTTTGTCACAGAAAACAACCTCTACCTAATGTCAGCATTTTGTCACAGAAAACAACCTCTACCTAATGTCAGCATTTTGTCACAGACAACAACCTCTACCTAATGTCAGCATTTTGTCACAGACAACAAATGTCCTCTACCTAATGTCAGCATTTTGTCACAGACAACAACCTCTACCTAATGTCAGCATTTTGTCACAGAAAACAACCTCTACCTAATGTCAGCATTTTGTCACAGACAACAATCTTTGTGAAAACAACCTCTACCTAATGTCAGAATTTTGTCACAGACAACAATCTTTGTGAAAACAACCTCAAACTTTTGTCAAATTCTGTTAGTTAGCTACAGTACTTCCTCTTTTGTGTAATGGACAAATCACACATTGTGGTCTTCCTGAACAGGGAAAGCAGTCTAACAATGTCATCAACTGAAGCATTCACTTTTGGAGTGCACAACTAACAGGGAATTACATGTTTTAGTGCGTCGTTTTCTTCGTCATTTGACAAAGTCAGGTTTTCCAATCATGACTGTAAATACACTGAACAAAAATATATACGCAACATCTAAAGTGTTGAACCTACAGTATGTTTCATGAGCTGAAATAAAAGATCACAGAAATGTTCCATACGCACAAAAAGCTTATTTCTCTCCCAGGCCCACCCATGCCTGTACCCTGCCCAGTTATGTGAAATCCATAGATTAGGGCCTCATTTATTTATTTAAATTGACTGATTTCCTCATATGAACTGTAACTCAGTAAAATCTTTGAAATTGTTGCATGTTGCATTTATATTTTTGCTCAGCATACATATGAGAACACAGAGATCCGGACCTCTGTAATTTTATCTAATTTGACAAATAAATGAATAACGCAAGTGGAAATTTTGTACACAATAAAGACAATAAATGATGGGTCAACATCTAAATATTGCTTCCAGTGTTGATCTAAACTCGCTAGAGAAGTAGGCAAAACTAGAAATGCTGCTTGGCTGCTGACTGTCACGGTTCATGAATCCACTGCCTCTCTCTCTCTCTCTCTCTCTCTCTCTCTCTCTCTCTCTCTCTCTCTCTCTCTCTCTCTCTCTCTCTCTCTCTCTCTCTCTCTCTCTCTCTCTCTCTCCACCTCTCTCTCTCTCCACCTCTCTCTCTCTCTCTCTCCAATTTGTGTGGGCGTGGTTCCCAATCTCGGCCTGATTGTCTGCTCCAGCTGGAACCACTTATCTTCCCTTTATATGTTCTGTAACCAGTGTTTCTTGTTGTCAGATCATTGTTACTTCCCTGGGTTGTGTCCACTTACTTCCCTGAGGTTGTTGTCCCTGAGGTTGTGTCGTTACTTCCCTGAGGTTGTGTCGTTACTTCCTGAGGTTGTGTCGTTACTCCTGAGGTTGTGTCGTGTGTCTGTGCTCATCTCTCACCGCCCTTGTGTGGATTATCTGCTGTGCTCCTTCCTACCCTTCCGGACACACTCCCCTGGATTTCTCAGCACGCAATCATTGGAAGATGCGCCCTAGTCCCTGGGTCGGATTCCGTCTGAGTACAGTCTGTCTGTCCTGTTGCTGTTGTAAACTGTATTCATTAAACCATCGTTGCTTGCATCTTGCATCCGCCTCTGTATTGTCACCCTGACAGTGTGTTTGCAAGGTGCTGGACAAAAGGCCATTTTAAAACCCTTCTCCTGCCATGTCTACAGACATCCCCAAACAAACAAAAACGCAGTGGTGGAAAAACTACTCAATTGTCATACTTGAGTAAAAGTAAAGATGCCTTAATAGAAAATGACTCAAGTAAAAGTGAAAGTCCCCAGTAAAATACTACTGAGTAAAACTCAAAGTGTAAGATTTTAAATATACTTAAGTGTTAAAAGTAAATGTAATTGCTAATATATACTTAGTAATCAAAGTAAAAGTATAAATAACTGGAGATTCCTTATATTAAACCAAACCAGACGGCATAAGTATTTTATGGAAGCCAGGGGGCACACCCCAACGCAGACATAATACTCTGTGTTGAAGTCCACCAGATCAGACGCAGTAAAAGGGATAAAGTGCGTAATTGGACCATAAAGCATTCAAAATGTAACAAGTAGTTTTGGGTATCAGGATAAATGTATGGAGTAAAAGTACAGTATTTTCTTTGAATGTAGTGAAGTAAAAGATGTCAAAATATCAATAGTAAAGTGAAAACCGACTTAAGTAGTATTTTAAAGTATTTTTACACCACTGCAAAAACGGCTCTCGGGGGAATGAGTGCACAACTGGTAAATAGTCGCTTATAGATATGAGAGGAAGCAAACAGAGAGAGTTTAGTACAGTGGTCCCAAACTAGGCGTTGGGGCCCCACATTAGGATCCCCAGAGACAATCTGTAATAATCTTTAAAACAAGTTAGGATTCATTTTTATTTTTTACACTGTATGTTTCAATATGAACATCTGGACATGGCCTGTCTTCCCTACAGGCCTACATTAAAACACAATCAAAAGGCAAACGATACATTTTTAAAAATGTAATATGTTTATGTCTGTGGTTGTTTGTCTTATCCATGACCCACCTTTTTTACCACTACACCACTGATATTAATACAGAATCATAGATTGTAATAACTCATGTGAATGTGAAGACGGAACCCAACTCCTCTCCTCAGGACCGTAACCCTCCCAATCCACTAAGTATTGGTGACCCCGTCCCCGAGAACGCATGTCCATGATCTTATGTACCTTGTAAATAGGTGCGCTCTCGACAGGGCGGGAGGGGAGGGAAGACGAACGGGAGTGCGAAGAAAGCGCTTGACACAGGAGACATGGAAGACAGGATGGACGCGACGAAGATGTCGCGGAAGAACGGTCGCACAGCGTACAGGGTTGACGACCTGGGAGACACGGGCGGACCAATGAACCCATGAGAGTCGCTTACGGCTGTAAGTGAGAGGAAGGTGCGAAGTGGAAAACCACACTCTCTGGCACGCAACAATACCCTTGGACTCTGTCCCTACGTTTGTGGCGGCTCTCACAGTCTGTGCCCTGTAACGGCAAGGTGCAGACCTCACCCTCACTCCAGGTGCGCTCCACAACGTTGGACAAACGCTTGGCGGCGGAGGAACGCTGGACTCGGCAAGCTGGGATGAGAACAGAGGAGGCTGGTAGCAGACTACTCTGAAACAGGAGATAACCCGGTAGCAGACGAAGGAAGCGGGTGTGAGCGTATTCTGCCCAGGGAGCTGTTCTGCCCAAGACGCAGGGTTTCTGAAAGAAAGGCTGCGTAGTATCGACCAATCGTCTGATTGGCCCTCTCTGCTTGACCGTTAGACTGGGGATGAGAACCCGGAAGAGAGACTGACGGACGCGCCAATCAAGCGACAGAAC